>NC_045732.1:7001399-7138335 GCF_009834535.1 Camelus ferus
CTACCCCTACATTTTAAGTTATTGATGTCACAATTTATAATTTTTAGATTGTGTATCCATTGACAAATTATTGTAGCTATAGGTATTTTAGTACTTTTGTGTTTTAACTTTTATTCTAGAGTTAAAAGTGATTTACACATCACTATTACAATGTTAGAATATTCTGAATTGGGCTATATTCTTACCTTTACCAATTTGTTTTATACTTTCATGTTTTCACATTGTAAGTGTCCATTTACTTCAACTTGAATATATCCTCTTTTAGCAATTCTTGTAAGCCAAGTCTAGTGGTGATTAGCTCCTTCAGCTTTTGTTTGTCTAGAATTTTTTTCAAAAAAATCTCCATTTATGAAGGACTGCTTTGTCCAGTATAGTATCCTTGGTTGGAAGTTTTCTCCTTTCAGCATTTTGAATATATCATACCACTCTCTCCTGACTGCAAGGTTTCTGCTGAGAAATCTGCTCACAGTATTATGGGGATTTCCTTGTATGTGACAGTTTGCTTTTCTCTTGCATTCAAAATGTTCTCTTTGTCCTGAAGTTTTGCAAATTTTAAAATAATGTGTCTTGATTAAAATCTTTTAATGTTTAATCTATTTGGGTTTCTTTGGGCTTCATGAATCTGGATGTTCATTTCCCTCTCAAAATTTAGTAAGTTTTCTGTCATTATTTCTTTAAATAAGCTTTCTGTCTCTTTCCCCTTCTTCCCCAATTCTGAGACTCCCATAGTGTGTACATTGGTTTGTAGATAATGTCCCATAAGGCTCAAGTTTTCTTCACTTTTACAATTTTTTTTTCTTTTTTGTTCCTCTGACTGAGTAATTTTAAGTGACTCTTTGACCTCACCGATTCTTTCTTCTGCTTGATCAAGTTTGATGCTGAAGTTCTCTATTGAATTTTTCAGTGCAGTCATTGTGTTCTTCAACTCCAGAATTTCTGTTTGTTTCTTTTTCTTTTTTTCTTTTTTTTATGATTGCTATCACTTTCTTGAACTTCTCATGCATTGCTTTCTTGATTTTGTTTCATTGTCTGGGTTCTCTTATAGCTCACTGAGCTTCTTTAAGATAATTATTTGGAATTCATTTTCAGATAGTTCAGATTTTCATTTCATTAGGATATGTTCATAGTGCTTTTATTGTTCATTTGGTGGTGTCAAGTTTCCCTGATTATTCCTGATCTTTGTAGCCTGGAGTTGGTGTTTGCCTATTTAAAGAAGTGGATATGTCTTCCAGTCTTTACAGACTGACTTTGGCAAGGAAAGCCCTTTGTCAGCATACACAGAGATTCTGAGTAGGCCAGCTGGCAGGCTCCACAAATGGATTTGCTGGTAGAGTCCTTGGGTAGGTTGTTCTGGTGCCTGGGTCAGTGGATGAGCAAGCCTGAAGCCTGGATCTGCAGGGAAGAGTTTGGGGTCTGGGCCTGGGAGGCTAGCCTGTCACTGGGGCATAACTGGAGTCTGGGTTCACAGGGTCTGGGGCATAACTGGAGTCTGGGTCCTCCAGGCTAGCCTGGAGGTTGAGCCCATGATTACATCCTGGAGACTAGAGCCATAGGGACCAGCCTAGAGGCTGGGTCTGTGGTTGCATTTTGGAGACTAGGGCTGCAGGAGCCAGCCTAGCAGGTAGTGAGCCTGGATTCTGGGTCTGCATGGGCAGTCCCAGAGCCTGGCGTCTGCAACGTGCAGAGAATGGCCTAGTGGTGGGATAGGTCTGGAGTCTGGGTCTGTGGAAGCTAGCCTGGAGCCTGGCAAAATGGGGGATAGCTTGGTGCTGAGGTTTACTGTGGTGGGCCTGGTGCTGGAGTCCAAGGTAAAGTAGGGTGCTCACTTCACTCACCTTCCTCCATGTGGAAGGGATCTCTCTCTTTACTGCATTGTGTGAGCTAGGGAGAGGGGTGATGTGGGTAATATGAAAATGTCCTCTCTAGCATTTGCAATGCACCTTTTCTTATTTCTGTACTCCACCCAGGTGCTCTGACCTCTCATCTGGATTCCATAGCTCTCATGAAGGGATTTTCATGTATGGATGACTGAATTGATGTCACTGTGAGGGGACAAGCACTAGAAACCCTTATTCAGCCATTACTCCTCTATGTTAGCTGAATTTGTATTTAAAATCTCAGAACATTCAGAAAACACTGCTCACCCATTTCAATGTATTGAGGTAAAGATCTAAGAACACCTTGGAACTCCACTGGCCTGCTAAGGTAAAATGGTAGCTGGCTTTACAGGTTCATATCTGTGCTATCCACTGCCAGAAGACTAATTCATTTCCCGGGCACAAATTTTATAAACCTTGCCTTGCCTGGCCCAGGACCCAGGAAAAGTCTATCGTTACATGGAGAAAAATGGTTACACCTCCACTTCTGCCCTTTAATATCCTCTTTGTCTCTAATCACTATTAAGAAGCTAAGGGTAAGCCTTAATACTGACCTTCACTTTCATCCAGGGAAGAAGCATAGAAAACTGTCCTTTCCCGCAGCAAGCGCTTCGAAATTGTGATAGGTTTGTGCCTTCTTGCTGTCACTCGAGGAGGAGGCACTGGGGGTGCAGTACTTTCCTCAGGTGGACCTGAATATATCTGTAGAGGGGAAATATTTCCAGGAAACAATTAGAAAGATCAACTTTTTGTATCTCTAATGCTAACCACCAGTTGATATCCACCAGCATTAAATGTAGAGTCTGCCATAGCAATTCTAATGTGACCAAAGGAATTGGGGGATTTACTTAATCACATTAGCTACCAGTAAGCATTTAGAGAACTCCTACTATGTCTGAGGCACCATACCTAGTACTTCTCAGTGTAGAGGAAAGAGTGCAGACAAAAACTGCAACATCAGGGGAGCACCATTCTATTTATTAGATAGGATGCTGCCCAATACATGAATCATTTAATAAAGCCAATTAGGTTATTAATTTAAAAAAAGCATGCGACATCAGTCCTGAGTTTTCCAATTACTTTCCAGGAAACTGTAAAAAAGTCACCTGCATTAAAAAAAACGTAAAAAGTCACCTCTCATCTCTAAGCCTTAGCTTCCTCTCTGTAAATTGGGAAGAGTACTATCTACCTTACAGGGTGTGTTGAGAATCAAGTGAAAAGGGTAGTCAAGTTACATTGTATGGGTAGGGGTAGGGTGTGGAGGATGACTAAAAATACTCACATGCATTATTTCTGAAAGGATACCAGAAAAACTGGTTACATTGTTTGTCACAAGACAAGAATAAAGAGTGGCTGAGGAAAGTATGTAGGAAACATTTTTCACTCCAATATCATTTTGATCTTTAAAATTTTCATACCACATATGCACTACTTATTCAAATAATAAAGGGTAAAAACAAAGTGCCTTGGAAGGTGTAAAAGTGCTGAATAAATGAGGGAGGAGTTGTGACTAGAATTTGTATATAGTGTCTCATATGTACTTGAGGATCTTCATATCCCTGGGGAGAATGACCTTTTGGGCAGAGTGAACACACTTTGGGAAGGCACACATGTGTGGTGAGGGAGGAAGGGGCCAAGGTCCATTGCAATAATAGAATCAACCCCAATGATTAGTGCAAAGAGATATGTCATAGCCCAACATTCTACCAGGCAAGAGTCAACATAGGTTGCACATCACAGAATTTACGGTTGGGAACACAAGCAAGCCTGTGTAAAGCTGCACAATGATAGAGAAGAATGTAAGAACAATCATAAGGCAGTACACATCTCAATGTCTCATGGTATAGGGAAAAAAGTATATGACACAGTAGCCGGCAGATAAGCTTTGAGGCCATATAGTTTTAAGTCATATTTCTGGTTCCACCACCATTAGTAATAATATACTAAATAGCTACCATTTTGTGAGCATCTGCTTAGGCACTGTGGTAATTGTTACAAATATTCCCTGCTATTCATCAAACATACCAGAGCCTTTGTACTGAGTGTTTCTTCTACCTGAAGTGCTCTTCCTCCAGATTTTCATATAGTTTGCTCCATTGATTCCAGTAAGATTATGATCAAATATATTTCCCTCAGTGAGTCCTTTCAGGTAAATGTGTCTAAGGCTTTGACATGCCTCCTTCCTACTTCCTTCTCTGTTTAAACTTTTTTCTCCTTAGTATTTCTTATCACTTTCTAACATAGCACATTGTACTTATTTAATTTTTATTGTTTGTCTCCTCACTCAATGGAATGCTATATTGAAATATATCATCATGTTCACTGCTATATCTCCTGCAACTAGAAGAGTGGCTAGAATTGCTTGGCCAACAAATAAACACAATTAAAATTCTGACATAAAAGGTCAAATTGTCCTCTGAAAAGACCATAACAGCTACTTCCCTTTCCAGCCAAAATAGCACAAAAGGGACTAGATTTACATCTTCAGCATGAAGCAATTAAAAATAAAACTAGAAAAAATACATGTAACAATGATTTTGAAGGCATCTGAAATCTGGCAATGAAGGACAGGAATCCATGAGAGGGAGGGAAAATGAGGCAAACCCCATAACTGTCTCAGCTTACAGTCTGGAAAGATTCTGCAGGCCATAATGCAGGAAGAGGAACCCAGGGGAGTCCAGTAGTCTCTTTAGGTTGAAGTCATTGAGTTGCAAGTATCAGGAGGGCAGGGAAGTGAGTTTTTAGGGCAGAGTACCAGAGAACAAATAGCTGCACAGAGAACTATGGAGATCTGCAGATGTCCTCTTTAAGATTCTAGCTGAGTATTAATCAATACATATGTGTGAGGCAAGAACCACATGATAGAATTAGAAGAAATAATCACATAAGATCACACACTGCTGGAAGAGTTCCTGTTCTCATCAGCCATGGTGGATTATTAAACAATTCATAGGGCACTGAGTTGAGTACACAGACAAGATTTTTGCCTCATTAGTGAAGAAAAATTAACCCTAAACTGAATACTACTCTTTTTCTGCTTAACAAAGCCTAAAGGAAGTATATGAAAGCATTGAGCTCTTTTCAAGTAACTTAAGTGCACCCCAGAAAAAAAGCTCAAGAATATTATTTATGGGAATAACAAAATGGCCAACATCCAAGAAGGTAAAATTAATAATGTTTTACATCTGATAAAAAGTTACCAGAAATACCTTATACATAGCCCTTTCTTATTTTGATGTGTTTTATTTCTTTCTCTTGCCTAGTTGCTTTGGCTAGGATTCCGAAACTGTGTTCAATAGGAGTGGTAATAGTGAGCATCCTTATCTTGTTCCTGATCTTAGCTGGAAAAGATGTCTGCCTTTGGCCATCAACTATGATGTTAGCTGTGGGCTTTTCCTATATAGTCTTTGTAATGTTGAGGTATGTTCTTTCTATACCTAATTTGTTGAGAGTTTTTATCATGAAAGGATGTTTGAATTTTGGCAAATGCATTTTCTGCATCTATTAAGATTTCTGTTTTTCATTCTATTAATGTGGTGTATCACATGTATTGATTTGCATATGTTGAACCATCCTTGCATCTCAGGTGTATATCCCATTTGTTCATGGTCTATGATCCTTTTAATAAGTGCTGTTCAATTAAGTATGTTAGTATTTTGTAGGTATTTTCTGCATCGGTATTCATCATGTATAGTGGCTGTGGCCTGTAGTTTTTTCCTCCCCTTCTCCTTCTCCTTCTCCTTCTCCTTCTCCTTCTCCTTCTCCTTCTCCTTCTCCTTCTTCTTCTTCTTCTTCTTTCTTCTTTCTTCTTTCTTCTTTCTTCTTCTTCTTTTTTTGTAGAGTTCTTATCTGGCTTTGGTATCAGGGTAATGTTGATTTCACAAAATGAGTTTGAGGGTGTTCCCTCCCTTTCAACTTTTTTGAATTAAGAAGGATTGGCATTAATTCTTATTTTGATGTTTGGTGGAATTCATCAATGAAACAATTTGGTCCTGAGCTTTTCTTTTTTGGCAGATTTCTGATTACTGATTCAATCTCCTCACTCACTATTAGTCTGTTAAGATTTTCTATTTCTTCATTATTTAGTCTTTGTAGGTTGTATGTTTCTAGGAATTTATCCATTTTTGTAGGTTATGCAATTTGTTGGCATATGATTATTCATAGTAGTCTCTTATTATCCTTTGTATTTCTGTGGTGTCTCCTTTTTCATTCCTGATTTTATATATTTGAGCCTTCTCTTTATTTCTTAGTCTAGCCAAAGATTTTTAGTTTATCTTTTCAAAAACCACAGCTTAGTTTCACTGATCTTTTCTATTATTTTTCTGTCTCTATTTCATTTATTTCTGCTCTGATCTTTGTTATTCCCTTCCTTCTGCAAACTTTGGGCTGAGTTTGTTCTTTTTCAGTTTCTTGGGGTGTTAAGTTGGGTTGTTTATTTGTGATCTTTCTTTTGTCTTAATGTAAGTGTTTACCACTGTAAAATTCCTTCTTAGAACTGATATATTCATATCGCATAAATTATGGTTTGTTGCTTTTCTATTGTCATTTGTTTTAATATATTTTTGATGTCTCTTCTGATTTCTTACTTGACTCATTGGTTGTTCAGAACTTTGTTGTTTAGCATATATTTGTAAATTTTCCAGTCTTCTAACTGTTACTGATTTCTACCTTCATGCCACTGTGGTCAGAAAAATATTTGGTATGATTTCAGTCTTCTTACATTTTCTAAGGTTTATTTTGTGACCTAACTTATTATCTAACCTAGAGCAAGTGCTATGTGCACTTGAGAAGAATGTGTATTCTGTTGTTGAGTGAAATGTTCTGTATATGTCTGTTAGGCACATTTGGTGTAAAGTATAGTTTAGGTCCAATGTTTCTTTAATTGATTTTCTGTCTGGATAATCTATGCTTTACTGAAAATGGGGTATTAAAATCACCTACTATTATTTCATTGTTGTTTATTTCTCCCTTAAAAATTGTTAGTGTTTGATTAATATATTTAGGTGCTTCAATGCTGGGTGCATATATATGTACAATTGTTATATCCTCCTGATGAATAGACAACTTTATCTTTAAATAATGAGCTCTTGTTTCTTGTTACATATTTGATTTAAAGTTTTTTTTTCTCTGATATTAGTATAACTATCTTTGTTTTCTTCTGGTTTACATTTGCATAAAATAACTTTGTCCATCCCTTCACTTTGAGTCTATGCAGCATACTGTAGGGTCTTATTTTTAATCCATTCAGCCACTCTGCTTTTTGATCTATTTACATTTAAAGAATTACTGCTAGGTAAGGATTTACTAATTCCATCTTAATAGTTATTTTCTGGCTGTTTTGAAATTCCCTGTTTCTTTCTTCATCTCTTGCTGTCTTCTCATGAATTCATCATTTTTGTAATGTCATGTTTTGATTCCCTCCTCATTATCTTTTGTGTATCTACTATAGGTTTTTGTTTTTGTGGCTACCATGAGGCTTATACAAACTGAAATATAGATATAACAGTCTATTTAAAGCTGATAACAGTTTATCTTTGATCACATACTAAGCTTCTACCATTTTACACCTCCTTCCATATTTTGTTTTTGACATCACAATTAACCTATTATATTGTGCATCCATTAACAAATCATTGTAGCTAAATTTATCTTTAATACTTTTGTCCTTTAACCTTTATAATAGATACATGGTTAACACACCACTATATTATAGTAATAGGTTATTTTCAATTTGACTATATATTTACCTTTACCAATAGGTTTTATATTTTCGTATTAGTCCTTTCATTTAGTCTTTTCATTTCAGCTTGAATAACTGCTTTCAATATTCTTGAAAGTCAGATCTAGTGTTGATAAACTCCCTCAGCTTTTGCTCATTTGGTTAAGTCTTTATCACTCCTTCATTTCTGAAAGATGACTTTGCCAGGTAAAATATTCATGGATGGAAGTTTTTTTCCCTAGAACTTTGCATAAATCATCCAACTCTCTCTTGGCCTGCAAGATGTCTGCTGAGGAATCTGCTAATAGCCTTTTAGGGGTTTGTTCATATGTGAAGGCTTTTTTTCTCTTGCTGCTTTTAAAATTCTTTATCTTTGATTTTAGACAGTTTCAGTATACTGTGTCTTGGAGAAGATTGTTTGGGGTTGATATTTTGAGGTAACTTGTTAACTTCATAAATCTATCCCAAGATTTAAGAATTTCTCAGCCATTATTTATTTAAATAAGCTTTCTCTCATTCTTCTCCTTCCGGGACTCCAGTAATGCATACATTGTTTCTTTTAATAGATCCCATAATTCACATAGACTATCTTCAGTCTTTTTCATTCTTTTTTTCTTTCGGATCCTCTGACTGAATGATTTCAAATGATCTGTCTTCTGATTCACTAATTCTTTCTTCTATTTGGTTGAGTGTGACACTGAAGCTTTCTATTGAATTCTCTAGTTCAGTCATTGTTTTTTGAATGGTAAAATTTCTGTGTTTTTTAAAAAAATTGGTTTCTGTTTCTTTGCTGAACTTCCCATTTTTTTATGC
Source organism: Camelus ferus (assembly GCF_009834535.1). Classification (NCBI taxonomy): domain Eukaryota; kingdom Metazoa; phylum Chordata; class Mammalia; order Artiodactyla; family Camelidae; genus Camelus; species Camelus ferus. The sequence continues at coordinate 7,009,809 of NC_045732.1, forward strand.
ACTGTTTTTCTAATTTCATTTAGTTGTCTATCTGTGTTTTCTTATAGTTCACTGAATTTCCTTTTCTAATTAAAGTATAGTTGATTTATAATAGTTTTAGATGTTCAGCATAGTGATTCAATATTTTTTATAGATTATACTCCATTTAAAGTTATTATAAAATATTGGCTATTTTCCCCATGCTGTACAGTATATCCTTGTAGCTTATTTATTTTATACATACTAGTTTTTATCTCTTAATCGGCTTTCCCTATATTGCCCATCCCCCTTCCCTCACCCAACTGATAACCACTAGTTCTCTATATCTGTGAGTCTGTTTCTGTTTTGTTATATTTCTTTAATTGTAAGTGATTATAACATATAGTATTTGTCTTTGTCTGACTTATTTCACTAAGCATAACACCCTCCAGGCCCATCTACGTTGTTTAAGGTGGCAATATTTCATTCTTTTTAATGGCTAATATATGCCCTAGTTGCTTTAGCCATTCATCTGTTGATGGACACTTAGTTTGCTTCCATATCTTGGCTATTGTAAATAATACTGTGATGAACACTGGGGTGCATATATATTTTTAAATTAGTGTTTTCACTTTTTCAGATATAAACTTAGGAGTTGAATTGCTGGATCATATGGTAAACCTATTTTTAATTTTTTTAAGGAAACTCCATACTGTTTTCCATAATGGCTGCACCAGTTTACATTCCCACTAACAGTGCACTGTTCCCTTTTCTCCATATTCTCACTAACATTTATTATTTGTGATCTTTTTGATGACAGCCATTCTGACAGATGTGAGGTGATATCTCATAATAATTTTGATTTCTGTTTCCCTGATGATTAGCATTGCTGTGCTTTTTTTCATATGGCTGTTGGCCATCTGTATGTCTTCTTTGGAAAAATGTCTATTCACGTCTTCTGCCCATTTTTTAATTGGATTGCTGTTTCTGATATTGAGTTGTATGAGCTGTTTATATATTTTGGATATTAACCTCTTATTAGATATGTCATTTTCAAATATTTTCTCCCATTCAGTAAGTTGTCTTTTCACTGAATTTCTTTAAGAGGATTGTTCTCAATCTCTGTCAGACCATTCTTGGAACTTCATTTCTTTAGGGTTAGTTATTTGAATTTTATTAGTTTCCTTTGGTGGTTTCATGTTTCCTTTATTTATGATACTTGTGGCCTTTTATTGGTATCTGTGCATTTGACAAAGTATGCATCTCCTCTTATTGTTATAGACTGACTTCAGCAAGTAAAGCCCTTTAACAGTCCTGAGATTCTAGGTTGGCCATCTGGTGGTGTCTGGGAGGAAACTTGCTGTTGGAATTCTTGGGCAGGTAGGTTTGGTGCCTTGGTCAGCAGTTGGGCAGGTCTGGTGCTTGGATCCACAGTGATAAGCCTGGTGCCTGGGTCCAAGCGGGTGGGCCTGGAGCTTGGATTCACTGGGGCAGGCCTGACACTTGAGTCTACAGTGATGGGCCCATGATCTGGGTTCATGAGTACAAACCTGCATCTGGGTCCGTGGAGGCTGACCCACCAGGCTCAGGGGAACACAGGGGTCGGCCTAGCATCTGGGTCCACAGGGACTGTTCTGGTGCTAGATGGGCCAGGAGCTTCATTTTGTAGGGACTGGACTAGAGGTTACGGCAATGGGGTCTGGCATGCCATTTGGGAAATCCTGGAGTCTAAGGCCATGGAAGTTGGCCTGTAACCTGGGGTCTCAAGTTCCAGCCTGGGGAGTCTATGGGAGTCTATGGGAGTCTATGGGGCCTAATCTGGTGCTAGTGTAGGTCAGGATTCTGGTTCTCTGGAAGCCAGCCTATAAGCTGAGGCCACAGGTGCTTGTCTGACAATGAAGTGGGACAGGAGCCTGGGTCCACAGAAGCCCACCTGGAGCCTGAGTTGTAGGGGTAGTATGTCATTGAAGTAAGTTGGGAGCCTAGGTCAGTGTGAGCCAGTCAAGAGGCTAGGTCTATGGGATCTGGCTCATTCTGGAATGAGCCAGATGCCAGTATTCACAGGAGCTTACCAGCAACCTGATGATGACATGGGAGCTGGGTGATAATGGGGTGGGCCAGGAGCCTGAGTTTGTGTGAGCCTACTGGTTGCCTAGTGCTTTGGGAGCTACCTGGGGATGTGAGTACTGGGTGATGCTGGGTGTTTTGGGAGCTTGGGTTTACAGCAAACTGTTAGGAGCTTGGTGCCACAGGAGCTGTCTAGGACTGTGGGAGCCACCTGGGCCACAGAAGCTGGTGAATCACTGGGTTGGCCAGGGGCCTGGGTTTAAAAGAGCCCCCTGGGAGCCCAGAGCCATGGGAGACACCTAAGTCTGCAAGAGTTGGTCTGGTGCTGGGGCCGGCTGGCACTGGGGTCAATGATGAAGTCAGGTGCTCACTTTACTCTCCTTTCTCATAGTGTTTCTCTACACTGCCAGGTGTTGGGAGAGGAGTGCTAGGGGTGAAAGATAGGTGACACTACCTTTTTTCCTCATTATATCTTTTCTTATTTCTGTCATTCACCAGGTGTTGTAATCCCTCACCTGGATTCCTAGGCTCTTGTGAAGATATTTTTGTGTGCAGATAGTTATTCAAATTGATGTTTTGGGAAAGGGAGCAGTGCTATAAATTCTCACACTGCTATCTTGCTGATATCACTCCACAGTCCCCAGTGTGCATTTCTTCATATCCCATTTGTTCTTCAACCTGGTCTCTGCCCACACCACTCTTCTGTAACTGTTTTCACAATGATCACCACTAACTTCCTAACTACCATATCCTATGAGCACTTTTCAATCCTTATTTTGACTGCTCCAGCACTGACACAAAGTGACATTCCTGATCTAAAAATGCCTTACCTTTTATCTTTCTGAGTGACCATCTTCCTACCTCCCTGAACACTGCCCAATCTCTTTCACTGGACCTTCCTTAATGTTGATCTTCCCCAGGATTTTATTGTCAGTTGTCTAATTATATCATTAATCTAGACTCATTCTCCCAACAATTTCATCCACTCTCATGGTTTGCACTAGCAGTTTTTTCTAATGATTTCTATTTATATATATCTAATTGCCTTCTTAATACTGCCACCTAGATATCCCAGATGATCTCAACCTCAACATTTTAAAAATAAACATATTTAATTATTTTCTTATAATTGTTTATTACTTAAAACAATGCTAATGTCCAAGCCAGAAATCTGGGTAATATTATCCTAGCGTCCTCCCTCTCTCTCACACCCCATATCCACTTAGTCACCATGTTCCATCAATTATACTTCCTTAATATCTTGCTAATCTATCTTCTCTGCTTACTGCCACTGCCTTAGTTTAGTCTCTTCATGTCTCTCTAATATTACTACAGTGGTCTTCTAACTGTTCTCTGTGTCTCCTGTCACTACTTCCTTTAATCTGTCTACCAAAGCATGGATAGAGTGACCTTTCTAAACTCAAAATATAATTTTGCCCCTCTGATTAAAATATTTTAGTGACTCCTTACTATCTTTGGGACAAAGTCCAAATTCTGTAGTTAGTACACAAGATGCTGTATAATCTAGACACTGCCTACAATCTTCAGTTTCATATTCCACTATTCCTACGTTCACCCTATACTAAGGTATCCATCCCTTCTTCTTCCTTTTACTAATAGAAGTAACTGAGTTTTAGCTGAGTACCCATGTCTATATTTCCTAGTTTCGCTTATATCTAGATAAGGCCATTTACTTAAGTTTTAAACAACAGAATACAAGTGGAAGTGATGTATGCAAACTGCTGGATCATGTATTTTATAAAGAAATTATCTGCATTCCATTCTGCCACTTTTCTCCTTCTCCTTGAGTAGTAAATGAAGACCAATGGAATAAGTATCTAGTACCCAGAGATTAAGGCCAATTGGTGAGGGTGGCAGAGCTACTCCACCAATTATGGACTTTTCACATCTGGACTTCTACATGAGAGCGAAATGAACTTCTCTCTTACTTTAAGCCACTGACTTTGGTGTTCTCTTTGTTACAGGAGGTTAGCCTGTACCTTAATTTATCCATTCCCCTTTAACTTTCATGACTTAACTGATGTTTTACCACTATTGAAGCTATATCTGACTCCTAAGACAGAGATCTGTTCCCTTTCCATTTTCTCCCATAGCATCTGATGTACATCTTCATCACAGTAGTTACACTGTATCCTGAGTGTTAGTTGCTCCAAATTATCTGCCAGTATTGTGAGTTTCCTGATGGTAGAGATTTTGTTTTATTTATCTCTAGAAGTTAAGGCCCTACTATGACAGCAGGCAAAAGGAACCAACTCAATGATAGTTTTAGAATGAATGGTTGGATCTTGGCTGCCAGGCCCCTCAAGACCTATGAAATAATAGAGCCTTTTCTTACTTATTCTTTCTCCAGCTGGAATTGGGGAAATAGAGTATAACATAGAGATTAAACAGTTTAAGCTTCTGATTAAGTCAGAATCAGCTGTGTAGAGGCTTTGCCACTTGCTAGGCCTGCAACCTTGGGCAAGGTATGTAAACTACATGAGCCTCAAAGTTGAGGCACTGTTTGCAGTTTGAAAACCTCACTTGCAAAATAACTATAATAATACAATCTATCTCATAAGGTTGTTGTGATGATTGAATGAGAAAATGTATGTAAAGAGCCTTGTCTGGAACATACTAATCACTCTATAAATGGTAATTATTGCAACCCTAAAAAGGACTTAAACTCAAGTTTCCTTGGAGAGAAGCAGAGAGAGAGGGAGGAAGAGGGGAGACTGATGGGTGGCAGTATTGGGGAACAGAGGGAGGTTGAGATTGGAGTAATAAGGTGTAAAGTGGTTATGTGTTATGAAATTCAGAAGTTGTGAACTTAATGGTTTTTCAAGGTTTCTGCAAGATTAAATTATTTTATTTTTCTCCTCTAGTTACACAAATTATTCACTTCTCATTGATAAAACACCTTCTTCTTGGCTCTTCTTCAAGGAGTTACCCAGGCTCCAACATGTATGGGCTCACTAACTTCTGGGATTTGTAATGAGCACTGCCAATTCCACCTGGACAGGATGCTGTCTACAAGCTCTGTCTCCTCTAGATAGATTGAGACATTGATTTGGAGTCTTTTGAGACCAATTCTGCCAGTGTGCCACTAGGCAGGTCTCAGAGAAGATGTTCGGTAGACTTAAAACCATGGTCTCTCTAAATGAGAAAAATCTAGAAAAATGAGAGGACACTTCCTGTTGTGTGTCCTTTCTAAAATTTAAACATGGCCTGGATAAACCTACAGTCAACATGAATTGCAACATCCTCTCCAAAGCTGGCCTACAGATGTAAACTTTGGAGCCAAGCTTTAATGTGGAAATACCAGCAATTACTGTGGTAAGAAGAATCCACTTACTTCCCTCTCTGTTCTGAGGGCCCTCCAGAAGCCTCACATCACATCTCTTTTTAAATCATCAGCTTAATCTATGTGTTACTGCTATTCCTTTTGGGAAAAGAAATAGAGTAAATGGTCCTCCTTGTTCATTCAACCCTAGCCACTTTGGCATCTTTGCTGTTCAACACACCAAGCACACTTCTGCCTTATGGCCTTTGCATTCGCTGTTCACTATTCTTGGAATTACTCTTCCCCAAGATATCCACCATGGCCTATACCCTTACTTTATTCAGTTCTCTGCCTAAATATCACATTAAGACTACCTTCAATAAGATGACAATCCCTTACCTTGTTTTATATTTTCTTCAGGGCACTTGATACCACCTGAGAAATATATTGAATTGTTTGTCATCTATCTCTCCCCAAAATAACATAAGATACATTAAATAAAGGCCTTTCTTTTGTTTACAGGTGCATCCTCAGTGCCTATAACTTTGCTTGGTACGTGATAAGAATTTAGTATTTATGAAATTAATTTATATCATTAGTCCTTTGAAAAGAGGGCTACAAACCTCAGGTATAACTAGTGGGTTTGGGAAGGAAAACCTGGCAAAATATCCATAGTTTCTCTTAAGAGAGAAAGAAAAAGAGATGATGGGCCCAGATAGAAGAAACAAATTTTAAAAGAATGAGAAAGTCACAGTGTAGGGCCTTTCTTAAGGGAATGGTTGGAGCCAAATACCAGGTGGCACAGGATACAAAACTAGCTCCTCTGCGTCTCGTGCCATCATTATAAAGGGAACATGATAGCAGTAGCAGGAGAAGACATAAGTGGCAGGGCTATAATACGAACTCAGATTTGTCTGACTTCAAGGTTAATACCCTTTCCACAATATAACATAGAAAGACACATTTAAAGTTTAAAAAGTAATTCCTTGGGTAGAAATAGTTATCAGGCAAAACTTACTTTTCCCACCTTCCAAAACTCCAGAAAGAGGTTAGACTGTTTTGGCTTTCTGTAGACTTGTTAAGAACACCTAGAATTTTGTGGTCTCTGATAGTGACTTCAGGAAAAATTCCAGAGGACAGCCAGAACAGAGTCTAGGTGCAAACAAGTGATATTTGTTTTCTGGGCACATGGTTGGCCCTGAGTGGATATTAGCTCAGTTGAAATCCAAAGGCCTGGTTTAAGAGAACTCAAAAGCCAAGGAATACTATTCCACCCTGTTGGGCTTTGGCTATTGCCTAGAGCTGTAGTCAGGAGTTGAACCCCTGAAAATCCTTCTTCTGAAGGCTCCTGAGGGCTAAAGCTGGATGATAACATTTGTTGGGCATTGAGGACAGAGAGGAAAGGTATCACCTTCACTGGGAAAGGGATTCGTGAACTGCTTGCCTGAGTTTGATTACATATTAACTCCCTTCTTGTTTCATTTCTGTCATGTCTTTAGGTGTGAAGCAGAAAAGAAATTTAACATAAAACAATAATTTTTCAATTTGCAAAAGCTGTGAGATCCACACTCATCCAAACTTTTGGAAATTTTGGCAGGACTGAGCAACTATTCAGATTCTCCCCAGATGCCGCTTCAGGGCTGCAAATATCAGATTGTACAAAAAGCATCTCGCTTTTCTATAAATCAAAGATATAAGACTTGTCCCTGATGAATCTCAGCTTTCCACTGAGTCTCCATTTACACTCTGGCTGAGGCTGTGTTGCGCTTTTTGGGGTCTGGTTATATTAGCAAAAACTGCACTCTGAACTCTATTAGAAACAAAGGTGATGATGGGGTCAAAAATAATGAGCTCTTAGCATTTGGCAGAGAGCACTTTAAACATCAAATGTGTCAACAAGCTTTCTTCGAGTATGCACAGAACTTTATAAATGTCATGTCTGTTGTTACCAAGAGCCAATTTTTTTTTTTAAAGAGGGCTGTCACCAGGCCTGTCTTTGGTTTCTGCAACACATAGACTTTAAGATTCTTCTAGATGACACACTCTAGAATCTTATCTAGTCCTGCATTATACTTATGGGAAAACATGACCAAAGAGGGGAAGTGATTTTCCCAAGGTTCCAAAGCTAGTAGGTGGTAGAACTTAGACTAAAACCCAAGAATTCTAATCCTCAATCTGGTGCCCTATCCCCTTACTTTTTTTTTCACTTTTTAATTTAAAAAAAATTTTTACCTTTTTAAAAAACTTTATTTTATTGAGTTATAGTCAGTTTACAATGTTGTGTCAATTTCCTATCACCTTAAAACACAGTACCTCCTATGTGAAACTGTTTTATGCTTCCCTGCTTATACTTAATAGGTCTACAATCATGCTCCATCTGTCAGTCCATTCCCCTGGCCAGTTGCTTTTGGAAGAGAATACTGAGGGAGAGAAAGAATAAAGTCAGATCCTGCTAAGGACACCTCCATCCACTTGGTATGGATTTATGTTTTCTACTAAGAATGGGATGGCAGATTTTAAATGGAATCTTCTTTTTAGACCTAGTTAGGATAATTTTAGTCTAGGGAAGTGAAGAGTTTCTGCACCATTTTACAACCATAAATTAACAATGATCTAAGAACTTCTAAAAAAGCCACTTTGGACTATGAAGACTTAATATATACCAAGGATTATGGAAAAATGTCACCACTAAGATAAAGTAAATCTCGTTAATACATAAAGGGGTGGTAGTATACTACCACTGCTATAGGGCATCAGAAGGTATTAGAATTTGGTGGGTAATACTACATACAAAATATTTGATATATTTATCTCATTGAGTCTTCCCAACAACCAAGTGAGGTAAGTTTAATTATTAGCCTCATTTTTAAAATGAGGGAAACAAGACTCAGGGAGGTAGACTGGCTTATTGAAGAACACCCGGCTAGCAAAAGTATGGAGCTGGGATTTCAAACTCAGGGTCTTCTGGTTCCAAAGCTATTTTCCCATTCTTTTCAGAATCTCACCTCTAGGGATATTTGGAAAACCAACAGATGTGGCCTGGGTATTTTGAGCATTATTTTAAGGAGTCTTAGTCTGAGAAAGTAGCAGTGACTCAGCCATCAGACTCAAAATCTCATAGCGAAGAAAAAGTTCACCCAATCTCAATGCTCTGGCACTGATTCTTGATTTTTTAAATTCTTATAGGTAGTATCACCAGAATGAGTAAGCTCACTCTACTTCAAGTCTACTTGCCAAAGTACACCTATTTTGCCCTCTAGCATGGTGGTCTCAGCTTTACTGTATTATCCAGAGTTTGATAAGACCACGCAAAGGAAAGTAACAAAGGCAAAAGTATACGATATTAGAAAACCATTGGCCATTGAGGGGAATGGGCTACATGATCTTGGAAAGCTTTTAACTCTCAAAAATCTCTGATTCTATATTTATTCTCTCATTTCCTCTCCTTCCCCCCACACAAGCAAATCAGAAGACTCCAAAAATACAATAAAAACAGATATTTGACTTTGATAGTCCGTAACAAATGTATTCCCTCTAGCTTTCAGTTTACCTGTAAGTAAAAGGTGAAAAAACCTTATAAAAGCCACGAGGGTTCAATGAGATGTTGAATGTCAAATGTTTAGCACAGTTTGTGGCACATAGCAAGCTCTCAAAAAATTGCAACTATTGTTTATACTATTTCAATTATTATTTCAGTGCCAGCTGGAGAGAGGGAAAGGAAAGGAGAGGGTATTCCCATATTTTGCTGGATCTTGAAGATAATTCTTAGAGTGAAGAGAATCCAAAGGGTGATTCATGAGGAATGTTTCAGCTCTCTGAACATTGAGGGGTAAACTCCAGCTCACAGCTGTGTCCTACACTTATCACACTAACTCATCAGGCTTGGACATGCTTATTCACTTCAAACAGGTCCTGACCTCACTTCAAAGCTAAGAGAACTAAGCTTTTGGGAAATGTGTGAAGATCTTCTTGATTTAGCTAGAATTGAAAACTTAAAGCTATGTTTTCAAAGACTCACTATGACTAATGAACATGTTTGACATTTCTCAATCTAATAATTCTCTGCTCAAAGATACATCTCTTTAGGTTACACTTTGCTCTTAATATTCATAATGTAAAGATTCTTTTTTTTAGATCCATTTGAAAATGTTTGCCAAATCCTCAACTAACTACATATTCTATTCTGAAAATGTCCTCACATGTACAGGCTAATAAAAATGTTATTTTAATAACTTTTAGCTTAACTCTATCATTTCAGAAATTAAAGACAAGGAAGTATAAACCTGGCTTAATTAGATTTTCTCAGTCCATGTGTGTGTTTGTGTCTACCTATATGTATATATGTAGATAGATACAGAAATATATTTTAAATATAAAAATATACATCTGTAAAGTATAAATTTATGTTTATATTTACTTATATTTTAAAATAACTACCTACCTACCTACCTATTCTATCATTCCAGAAAGCAGAGGTAGAGGGAAACACTCATCTATTCTTTTGCTGCCCTCTGGTGGCAGATCAAAATTCACAGAAGCCACATTTCAGAGAGAAAGGACAACTGACCAGGAGTAGAAGGTTCTATTTCCTCTGGGTTGCTAGATGAGATGTCTGAAAAAATACATAAATCAGATTTACTCCTTAAAAGGGGACTCTTGTTTGCCTCCCCTGAATCTATTACATTGCTACAATGTTGGTTTTTTTCCTGGTTAAGATCCCATTTGGCCATTTGGGAACATAGGCAGCATTTGAGTTCCCACAAACTCCACCATGAGAACAACCCAGCCTTCTCTGGCCAATTTACAGGAAGAATTTCCCTCAACCATCTACATCTTCAATAAAGACTGTAACATTCAGTTCCTTCAACCATGATTTCTAGTCATATGTCCTTAGAAATAAGAATAAAATCCATTTTCACAAGCACTGATAACAGATTTTCTAATTCTCTTGAAAATATTTATTCACCCAGAAAATTGTACTTAAAGCAATAAAGAAAGATCCTGTAGGATTAAAAAGCAGCTTCCTACCCAGTAAAAGGGAAAGATTGGCAATGAGGAAGGAACTCAAGGGAGGTTAGAAGAGCTAAGTCAACATCAGTGACGTAAAGACAAGTACAACTCGCTGTTGTCTTTAACATCTCACATAAAACAGGCTCCCATTCCCTGAAGTGCAGACTTAACACAGCAAACCTAGATTTAAGCCTCAGCTTTGCCACTTACCACACTTTGTACCTCTGTTTCCTAATCCCCCCCAAAATGGACATAATAATATCTATCATTCACAGAGTTAGAATAAGGATTGAATGAGATAAAAGTAAGTTGCCCCATACTGAGCACATAGCTTTATTCCATGTTCCTTGAATACAAATCTAAATTGAAGAAGCAGACCTACTGGTTCCTAGCCACAGTACAATGAATTCAGCCATAGTGAAGGAGGAAAATGGCCAATGCCAGATTGTATAAATAAGAAGATGAGTTTGCAAAACACAAGTGAGACAAGTAGTAAGACTTTGGGGCTGGTACCAGAGTTCTTTTATAAACTAGTTCAGAAGAACTGTGGGGGTAGGCGGATGGACTGAGCTAAAGTTCCAAAGAGTAAATGAGTGGGAATAGAGCTGGAGAAATGCAAATTTGTTGCCACTAACACAGCACACAAAAAGGGGACTTTATGTAAAATGAAGAGCTTGGATCAGAAGGTCTTCAAGGTCCCTTTCCAGTTCTAATATTCAAATAGATCAATCCCATATTTTGTCCCATTAAGCAAAATAAGTCATTGTCCTCAAAAGAAAATTGTTAAGAACTGCCTTCAAACCTGACCTTTCTCCTCTGTAATTCACCACAGTTCTCCCAGACAAAATGTTCAGGAAACAGAAGTCAACTTTCCTTGGGTCAGTCCAAATTGCATCTGTGTCTCAAGGCAGCAGCATTAGGTTTGGGCACCATTATACATACTACTCAGTGAAGTGGGAAGAGAGAGAACTTAAGAGTGATTGACACTGTTCCAGGGCACGGTATAGAGATAGATGTTCTTGCCCCATAACTTACCTACCTACCAACTTGGAAGATAAGTAATTTGGAAAAGATGATTCAATTTTTTTTTTAAAATAACTCTTTTTAAAAGACTTAGGAGTGGACTCCTTTAAGTATCAATATTTCCGATGTACTTAACTTTATTTAAAGATCCTGGATGTTCTTAAAAGACAGGCCGAGGAAGGGAATGATAGAGAAACTTAAAACCAATGTGTGTAAGCCCTTTTCTATTAAAGCACATGTGTAAATGGAAAAATCACATTACTGAAACTATAATAAGTGTCAACTAAAAAATCATATCCCATTAACTGAACAACTTGGCAGGAACATATAATCCCTGATATATTATCTCCTTTAATCCCCACAACCATCCTATGAAGTTACACCTACATGGGGTCCAGAATTTCTGTAACAATCTCATCCACATTTCATTTTGCTCTTTTTCAAAAAAAAGCAATTTGATAAATGTTTAATAAACTGGGACTTATTTTTATATCTCCATATAAGATGTTTCATATGATTGAAATAATAAATCAGAAAAGATCCTTGGTGACCATGTCTTTGTTTGGAAAACATGATCAGAGTACAACTCTAGTATCATACTAAGGTCAGAACTTCAATCATTTAACACATAAGTTACCAGGATATAACAACTTCACTGAAAAGCTGAGCACAGGTTAGTAAAAATAACTTTGTATTGGATGACAGGAATAACTAGCACTTTAATTGCTCTTCAAATCACCCACCAGAATACACTTTTGATAGCCTGGTCAAAATCATAGCAAATTCACTTTTATGAACTCAGTAGGATTTGAAGTCATTCATTGAAAAATAGATTTTTTGGTAAAAGTGAAGTTGAGATTTCCTTTAAAAGTTGTATGGAATAAAAACAAAAAGCCCCTATTTTGTTAGATTAATGATGAGAGATTAAACATTCTGCTGTCAGTCATGTATCCACTTGTAAATTAATTGGGATATTTAAAATGCAATGAATTGGGCAATGGGCTTCCATGACTACCTACTACCTGTAGGATAAAGATCAAACTACTTAGTCAAGCATGCAAAATACATAGTCTGACCACCAAATGCTAGAATTAGAAGAACATCCTGTAAACAAGTCTTTCTGTTCTCTGAGGATGACACTTAATCAACTCATGCCTCAAAGTGCCTTGGCCTTCTCAGCATTAATAACCTTCTCTTTCACTTCAGGTACCCATTTTCATGAGCAGAACAAAGACCTTGAGGTAGTAGAGTATAGAACTGAACTGCCTGGCTCCAAATCTGAGCTCTAATACTTACTTACTAGGTGACTCTGGAAGAGTTACTTCTCTGTCCCTTGGATTTTTCCCTATGTGAAACTAGGTGTAAATGTCCTAATGCGTGTAAAAAGGTGTTAGCTAATACTTTCCTGTTATCATCTGTAAATTAACTTCATTTTTGACATTTGAAATACTAGTATCCAAATCTGATGACAACTTCCTATCCTTCTAGTAATCATATGCCTTCATCTTACCTATTCCAAGTCTTTAAAACTGAGAACTTTCTTCTCTTGATCCTTCCACTTTCTTTCAGTCTACCAATTCCCTCACTTACTTCCCCTCCTTCACAGTTTGTTATACATGGTAGATAATAAACAACTACTGACACTCTCAGAATTTTTGGTCCCTGTACATTTTCTGCACTTCCCTAAAAACACCAATGCTGGAAGCAGCACATAATCGGTCTTTTCCCATTCTACAGACTGGCTTTTGAGCAGTGGTTGGGAGGTGGTATGAAGCCCCACCAGGGATGGTACCATTGTAGAATTACGGTGTGCATTTTCCTTTAATAACAACCCTTTAACATGTCCTTGGTCAGCTCTCTCTCCAGTCCCTTCAGAGACTGTTCTAAACCTTGTCTTACTCTCCTCAAGCCTCCAGCCCTACAGTCATTTCCCTTTACTCTTAGCAGATAAGATAAACTTATATTGTACTTGAAAAAATAGTGTGATAATCATTAATCTTCCTCAATTTTCCCAGACACTGCCTCCTCATGCTCACAGCTTGCAAACTTATATGCCTCTATCCGTATTTCCCCATCATTCCCAAAAAGGTCATAAAATAATCTGGAGGCCATCTGTTCAAAGCTCCTTAGGGACCTCCTTCCATCAGTTATTCTCTCTCTCACTTGGATCTTCAATATCCTCCCCCATACCAGCTCCACTCTCCCTGGTTTATAAACATACACGTTTCCCAGCCGTAAAAAGATTCCCTCTTGAATCAATGTCTCTATAGCCATTGCTTCCAATTTTTCTTTCTCTTTACAAACCAAACTACTTGATGTTCATTTCTTTGCCTCCCACTAAGTATTTTTAAATAATATATTATAAAATATTACATATAGATTAAAAAATTAAACTATTATAAGGAAAAACCCTGTGTAACCACCATCCACTTTAAGATCAACAAAGTTCACCAACTGTATTCCCATGACAGTCACAGAGGTAAGCATTATCCTAAAGTGGAGTTTTTGGTGATTCAAGATTAAATGGGTGCACAAGAATGCTAGGCACACATTCAAATGTCAACTTAATAAAAAAAAAAAAACGTGGAGAGGGGGCCAAGATAGTGGAGTAGAAGGATGCAGATAGCTCACACTGTCCCACAAATACAGCAAAACTCACAACCACGGACCCACTCAGCCAACCAGAGCACCTATCAAACTCTGACAGAACATTGCCCTCTTCAAAAGACAAAGACAGCAAGAATCTGGTAGTAGAAAAGGAGTAAAGAAAGACGAAAACACAAAAGAGTGTGGGACTGGTCCCGTGAGGAGGGAGCAGCAAAGGAGGAATAGCGTTTGTTTGCTGAATCTCCCGCTCTCCAACGGAGAGTCCAGAGGGACAGAGGGGGAGCCTCTGAGGCTTGGATCTGTACAGAGCACACCTTGATGCACAGAACTAAGTTAAACAGGCAAAAAGTGTCTCTGCAACACCCAGCCTGAGACGCGAGCCAGCAGATAGGGGACGGGACAGGCTGCCCAAGCCGGGAGGAGGACTGGGGTAGCTGCATTGAGGCAGCACCAGGGGACTGCAGGGTGCTGCACACCTTGGCTGGGAGAGGACACAGAGCAGAACAACCTGGGCCCTCCATAAAACAACATGGGCTGATGTGCCCTGAGGGGAAGGTTGCCATACCCCTATATCTAAAAACCCACAGAAGGTTTCTGAGCGAAGAGAGGTGGGGCTCAGGCACAGCTGCCATATCCTCCAGTGCTTAGCACCCAGGCAGGGGCGGGGCTGAGACCTGAATCCACACCTAAGTGCTTAGCAGCCTCAAAGGCCAGATGGAGACTTGTTTACAGCCCGAGACAGAAAGGATTTTTCTGCCCTGGTACTTCAAAGAACTCACACTGCCAAGACAAATAAGGAGCAGAGTTTGGGCAAGGAGCAGGGGCAGGGCTGTTCTGCCATCTTCCCTGAGCCCGCCTACAGAGCGCAGACCCAAGGCGGAGTGGGCAGCTACACAGAGCAGTGGAGCGACCAGCGCCGGGAGAGGGCGGGCAGCCGTCTGTCTTCCTGGTAGGAGCACACACCTGACCTAGGTGCTGGGAGGGGGCATGATCTACCCACCTACCTCGCCCAAGCACAGCATCTGACTGTGGCATTGGGAGGGGAAGTGACCTGACCGTCAACCAGGTAAAAGCACACCACCTGACCCAGTGTTGGGAGGGGGCACAATCTACTTGCTGATGAGTAGCACAGATGAGGGCACCAATGAAGGGCCTCTGGAAGCAGCAAGCTGAGTTCGTGAAACATGGAGAAGACATAAAGACTACTCATTAAGAGTGCACAGACTCCAGGAGGACACCCCACTTGTTTTATAAATCTGTTTTTATCTGTTCTATTTTTTATTATCATTTTAATTTTCACTTTTTAAATAATTTATATGCTTCCAGTTTTAATCACTTTTAAATTTTTCTTTAAAATATTTTTATTATTATTTTTATATATCCACCTCATTTCATTTTTATTTCTCTTGGTTTTGACCTCCTCTTATTGATTATACACAGGTTTCAAATTTTTTTTGATCTTTTCCACTTTTTTTAAAGGTTTTTAAAAGAAGTATCAACCTGAAAGCTATTCTGCTTCAACTTACTCTTATTGATTATACACTGCTTTCAAACCTTTGTTTTCTCCCTTCTTTTAAAATTCTCTCTCTCTCACTCTCTCTCTCTCTCTTTTTTTAAGTTTTATTCCTGCATAGGTGTTAGATAGATAAATAAATTCCTTAAGGACCACAATAGATAACTAATACTACATAAGCCACAGTGCCAGAGAGATATGAGCAAGGTGAAGAAGCAGAGGAATCACTTCCAATTAAAACAGCAAGAGAAATCCCTTGAAAGAATGATCAATGAAATAGACATTGATAGTCTACTAGATCAAGATTTCAAAAAGAAATGATCAAAGTACAGAAGGAACGAAAAGAGATAGGGTTTACAGATATAAAATATGTCAAAAATGAAATATAAGCTATAAAGAACCAAAGAATTAGTAAACTCATTTGCTGAGATGATAACTGATCTAAAGGCTGTACAAAGCAGACGAGATAATGCAGAAGAACGAAAAAGTAATCCAGAAGACAGGACAACAGAAAGCACTCAATCAGAAGAGCTGGGAGAAAAACAAATGAAAACTAATGAAAACTACATAATGAACCTATGGGATAATATAAAGTGTGCCAACCTAAGCATAATAGGAGTTCCAGAAGGGGAAGAAAGAACAAAGGGGTTGAAAAGGTATTGGAAGAAATCATGACTGAAAACTTCCCAAACTTAAAGAAGGAATCAGATATCCAAGTACAGGAAGATCAGATGGTCACAAACACGAAGAATCCAAACAGACACACATCAAGACATATCATAATCAAGATGGCCAGAGTCAAGAATAAAGAAATGATCCAAAAGGAAACAAGAGAAAAAGCAAAGAGTGACTTACAAAGGGACCATCATAAGTTTCTCAGCTGATTTCTCTACACAAACACTACAGGCCAGAATGGAGTGGCAAGATACATTCAAAATCGTGAATGAAAAAAAGATGCAGCCTAGGATACTTTATCCAGCAAAGCTATCCTTTAGGATAGAAGGAGACATAAAGAATTTCACAGACTAGAAAAAGCTACAAGAGTTTAGCAACACTAAACCCATGCTAAAAGAAATATTGAAAGGTCTACTCTAAATAGAAAAGCAACAGGATGCTACAGAAATGAGAAACTCACAACTGGAAAGGTGATAACTCATAAATTACAAATAAACACGAAATTGTAAAAGAAGACATCTAAATCATTGGGAGAGGGAGGCAGGAAAATGTAGAATTTTTTTTCATTCTTTTTAAAATATTTTGTTCTCGGTAGGATGGGTTTGAGATCATGTTACTATCAGTTTAATAATAACAGTTATAGTAATGGGCTAATAGACTTACAAAAAAGGGTAACCACAAGCCAAAAACTTACAAGGGAGTCAAAAAAACTAAATAAAATCCGTGATAATACAAAGGAAAATTACTGAACCACAAAAGGAAGAATAAAGGAACAAAGAAAAAATACCAAATCAACTGCAAAAATAAGTTCAAAATGGCAATAAACATACATCTATCATTAATTACTGTAAAAGTTAATGGACTAAATGTTCCAATTAAAAGACATAGAGTGGCAGACTGGATAATAAAGCATGAACCTTCAATATGCTGCATACAAGAGATCCTCTATAGGGAGAAGGATTCATATAGATTGAGAGTGAAAGGATGGAAAAGGATATTCCATGCCAATGGAAAAGCTGAAAAAGCAGGTGTTGCAGTACTGATTTCAGACAAAACAGACTTTAAAACAAAGGCCATAAAGAAAGATAAAGAAGGACATTTTATAATGATTAAATGAGTAATACAAGATGAGGCTATTACACTCATTAATATATATGCACCCAATATAGGAGCACCTAAGTACATGAAACAATTACTAACAGAGATAAAGGGGAACATTGATGGGAATATAATCATTGTCAGAGATTTTAACACCATATTAACATCACTAGACAGATCTTAAAGACAGAAAATAAATAAGGCAACAGAGAAATTAAAGAATACAATAGAAAAATTAGATTTGCTGGATACTTTCACAGCATTACATCCCCCCAAAACAGGATATACATTATTTTCAAGTGCATATGGAACATTTTCTAAGATTGATCATGTACTTGGGCACAAAAGAAGCCTCAAAAATTTTAAGAAGATAGAAATTATCTCAAGCATCTTTACTGAACACAATGCCATGAAACTAGAAATAAACTACAGAGAAAGAAAGGAGAAAAAAGGAAAGCATGGAGATTAAACAACATGTTATTAAAAAATCAATGGGTACATGATGAAATCAAAATTGAAATTTAAAACTACCTTGAGACAAATGAAAATGAAAGCACAACCACACAAAATTTATGGGGCACAGCAACAGCAGTGCTAAGAGGGACGTTTATAGTGATACAGGCCTTCCTCAAAAAAGAACAAACTCAAATAAACAATCTGACCCACCAGCTAAAACAATGAGAAAAAGAAGAGCAAAAAACCCTGAAAGACACCAGAAGGAAGGAAATGATAAAAATCAGGGAGGAAATAAATAAAATAGAGAGTAAGAACACCATAGAAAAATTAAATCAAACCAAAAGCTGTTTATTTGAAAAAGTAAATAAAATCGACAAACCTCTGGCCAAACTCACAAAGAAGAAAAAAGAGAGAGATCAAATAAGAAAATAAGAAAGGAAAAAGGAGAAATTACAACAAATAAAATAGAAATACTGAATATCATATGAGAATATTATGAAAAACTATATGGAACAAAATGAATAACCTAGAGGAGATGGACAAGTTTCTGGAAACATACAGTCCACCAAGACTGAATCAAGAAGAAACTGACCACTTGAACAAACCGATCAGTAGAAATGAAGTTGAACTAGCAATAAAAAAAAACCCCTCTCTCCAAATAAAAGTCCAGGACTGGAAGGCTTCACTGGGGAATTCTACCAAACATACAAAGAAAAACTCATATCAGTCTTTCTCAAAATCTTCCAGAAGATTGAAAAGGAGGGAATACTCCCTAAATCATTCTATGAAGCCACCATCACCCTGATATCAAAACCACACAAAGACAGTACCAATAAAAAGAATTAAAGACCAATATCACTGATAAACATAGACACCAAAATCCTCACCAAAATATTACCAAATAGAATCTAACAGCACATAAAAAACATTAGACATCATGACCAAGTGGGGTTCATCCCAGGGACACAAGGGTCATTCAACATATGCAAATCACACACTGTAATACAACACATCAACAAGAGAAAGGACAAAAACCACATGATCATCTCAATAGATGCAGAAAAAGTATTTGATAAAATTCAACACCCATTTATGATAAAACCTCTCACCAAAGAGGGTATACAGGGAACATATCTCAACATAATAAAAGCTATATATGATAAACCTACAGCCAGCATAGTCCTCAATGGTGAAAAACTCAAAAGCTTCCCACTAAAATCTGGGACAAGGCTGCTGACTACCACCACTCCTATTGAATATAGTCTGGAAAACCTAGTCACAGCAACCAGACAAGAGAGAGAAATAAAAGGGATCCAAATTGGAAAAGAAGAGGTAAAAGTGTCAGTATATGCTGATGACATGCTACTATATATAGAAAACCCTAAAAGGTCCACACAAAAACTACTAGAGCTGATCGAAGAATCAGCAAGGTAGCAGGTTAAAAGATTAATGTTCAAAAATCAGTGGCATTTTTTACACTAACGATGAATCAACAGGGAAAGAAAGTAAAGAAACAATTCCCTTTAAAATAGCACCCAAAGTAATAAAATACCTAGGAATAAATCTAACAAAGGAGGTGAAAGAATTATATGCAGAAAACTATAAAACATTAATGAAGGAAATTAAAGAAGACTTTAAAAAATGGAAAGATATCCCATGCTCCTGTATTGGATGTATGAATATTGTTAAAATAGTCACAATGCCAGAAGCAATCTACAGATTTAATGCAATCCATATCAAATTGCCCAGAAAACATTTCACAGAAGTAGAACAAATCATAATAAAATTTATATGGAACCACATAAGACCTAGAATTTCCAAAGGATTATTGAAGAAAAAGAAAGAGGCTGGAGGAATAACTCTCCCAGACTTCAGACAATA
The DNA here is from genome assembly GCF_009834535.1 of Camelus ferus. NCBI lineage: Eukaryota > Metazoa > Chordata > Mammalia > Artiodactyla > Camelidae > Camelus > Camelus ferus. The sequence continues at coordinate 7,029,380 of NC_045732.1, forward strand.
CTATAGAGCTACAGTCATCAAGATAGCATGGTATTGGTACAAAAACAGACATATAGACCAATGGAACAGAATAGAGAACCCAGACATGAACCCACAAATTTTTGGTCAACTAATCTTCGATGAAGGATGCAAGAATATACAATGGAATAAAGACAGTCTCTTCAGAAAATGGCATTGGGAAAACTGGACAGCAGCATATAAAGTAATGAAGCTAGAACACTCCCTTACACCATACACAAAAATTAACTCAAAATGGATCAAACACTTAACCATAAGACAAGATACAATAAACCTCCTAGAAGAAAATATAGGCAAAACATTATCTGACATACATCTCAATAATGTTCTAGGACAGTCTGCCCAAGCATAGGAATAAAAGCAAGAATAAACAAATGTGACCTAGTGAAACTTACAAGCTTCTGCACAGCAAAGGATACCATAAGTAAAACAAGAAGACAACCTATTGAATGGGAGATAATTTTTGCAAATGAAACTGACAAAGGTTTGACTTCCAGATTATATAAGCAGCTCATATGACTTACTAAGAAAAAAACAAACAACCCAATCCAAAAATGGGCAGAAGAACTAAACAAGCAATTCTCCAAGGAAGAAATACAAATGATCGATAGTCACATGAAAAAATGTGCAATATCACTAATCATCACAGAAATGCAAATCAAAACTACAATGAGGTATCACCTCACACCAGTCAGAATGGCCATCATTCAAAAATCCACAAATGACAAATGCTGGAGAGGCTGTGGAGAAAAGGGAAACCTCCTACACTGCTGGTGGGAATGCAGTTTGGTAAAGCCACTATGGAAAACAATATGGAGATTCCTCAAAAGACTAGGAGTAGACTTACCATATGACCCAGGAATCCCGCTCCTGGGCATAGATCCAGAAGGAAGCCTACTTCAAAAAGACACCTGCATCCCAGTGTTCATAGCAGCACTATTTTCAATAATCAAGACACTTTAATAGCCTAAATGTCCATCAACAGTTGAATGGATAAAGAAGATGTGGTTTATTTATACAATGGAATACTATTCAGGCATAAAAGTGACAACATAATGCCATTTGCAGCAATGTGGATATTCCTGGAGAATGTCATTCTATGTGAAGTAAGACAGAAAGAGAAAGAAAAATACTATATGAGATCACTCATATATGGAATCTAAAACAAGAAAAAAATACAAAACAGAAACAGACTCATAGACATAGAATACAATCTTGTGGTTGCCAAGTTGGCGGGGGGTGGGAAGGGACAGACTGGGATTTCAAAATGTAGAATAGATAAACAAGATTATACTGTATAGCACAAGGAAATATATACAAGATTTTATGGTAGCTCACAGAGAAAAAATGTGACAATGAATATATATATATATATATGTTCATGTATAACTGAAAAATTGTACTCTACACTGAAATTTGACACAGCATTGTAAAATGATCATAACTCAATGAAAAATGTTAAGAAAAGGATGGTGATAAAAGCACTGAAGGAAATAAGAGAGACTATGAATAGGGATAGAGAATACTATAAAAAGGAAATAGAAATTATAAAGAAGAACCAAAAAAAAAAAAAAAAAAAGAGTAGAAAATTTAATGGCTGAGATAATAGCCAAGCTAAGGCATTGAAAAGCAGAGTAGGTAATGCAGAGGAATGAATAAGTGACTTAGAAGACAGGATACAAGAAGTCACCCAATCAGAACAGCAGATATAAAAGCAAATAAAAACCAAGGAAAACAATATAAGCGACCTATGGGATAATAAAAAGCATGCCAGCCTGTGCATAATATGAGTCCCAGATGAATAAAGAGAAAAAGGGATTGGAAAGATATTTGAAGAAATTATGATTGAAAACTTTCCAAACCTAAAGAAAGAAACAGATATCCAAATACAGGAAGTATAGAGGGTCCCAAGCAAGAAGAACCCAAGCAGACCTACATCAATATATATTATCATTAAGATGACCAAAGTTAAAGATAAAGAAAGGATTCTATAGGCAACAAGAGCAAAATAAAATTAGTTACTAAGGAACCCTCCATAGGAGTTTCAGCTGACTTCTGTACACAAACACTGCTGGCCACAAGGAAGCTGCAAGATATATTGGAAGACCTGAATGAGAAAAGGCTGCAACCTAGGATACTCTACGTGGCAAGACTATCATTTAGAGTAGAAGGATAGAAAAGGAATTTCACAAACAAGCAAAAACTAAAAGAATTCAACAATACTAAACATATCCTAAAGAATATTAAAAGATTTACTATAAATAGAAAGAAGCAGAAAGCTACAGAAATGAGAAAACCATAATTGGAAATGAAATAAGTACTATGAGTTGCTAGAAAATAAACACGAAGATGTTTTTTTTTTTTAAAAAGACATCAAAATCATAAAAGGTGGGAGAGAGGAGCAAGGAAATATAGATTTTCCCCCTCTTTTTTTCCCTTTTCCTTTTTTCTTTGTTAATTTTAGGGTGTGTTTGAGACTACATGACTACCAGTCTAAACCAAACAGATATAGTAATGGGTTAACATACTTGAAAAACAAGGTAATCACAAACCAAAAGCATACAGTAGAGTCAGAAAAACCAAAAAAGAAACCAAGCTAATGCAAAAGAAAATTATCAAACCACAGAAAGAGAGCAGAAAGGAAAATAAAGGAACAAAGAAGAAATACCAAATCAACTGGAAAAACAGTTCAAAATGGTACTAAACACACATCCATCAATAATTACTATAAATGACGATGGACTAAATGTTCCAATCAAAAGACAAAAAATTACAGATTGGATAATAAAACAAAAGGCTACAATATGCTGCCTACAGGAGACTCACTTTAGAGTGAAGGACACACATGGACTGAAAGTGAGAGGATGGAAAAAGATATTTCATGCAAATGGAAATGACAAGAAAGCAGGAGTAGCAATATTTATTTCAGACAAAATAGACTTTAAAATAAAGGCCACAAAGGAAAAAAAGGACACTATATAATATCAAAGGACAACACAAGATGAGGATATTACACTCGTTAACATATATGCATCCAATATAGGAGCACTTAAATATATAAAACAAATACTAACAGACATAAAGGGAGAAATTGATGAGAATACAATAATAGGAGACTTTAACACCCCAATAACATCACTGAACAAGTTGTCCAGACAGAAAACATTAAGGCAATGGAGAACGTAACTGACATAATAGCACAGCTGGACTTGGTTGTTATTTTTGGGACATTACATCCACCAAAGCAGAATGTACATTCTTTTCAAGTGCTTATAGAACATTCTGTAGGATAGATCACAAACTGGGGCACAAAAAAAGCCTCAACAAATTTAAGATTATAGAAATTATTTCAAGCATCTTCTCTGACCACAGTGGCATGAAACTAGAAACCAACCACAGAAAAATAAAGGGGAGGAAAACAACTGCATGGAGATTAAACATCATGCTACTAAAAACCAATGGTTCAACCATGAAATCAAAAAAGAATTTAGAAAATACCTTGAGACCAATGACAATGAAAACACAACTACACAAAATTTATGAGATGCAGCAAAAGCAGTCCTAAGAGGGAAGTTTATAGCGATACAGGCTTTCCTCAAAAAAGAAGAACAATCTCAAATAAACAACCTAGCCTACCATCTAAAAAATTAGTAAAAGTACAAACAAAACCTAAAGTCAGCAGAAGTAAAGAAATAATAATCAGGGAGGAAATAAATAAAATAGAGATTTAAAAAAAGCAATTGAAAAAATCAATCAAACCAAGAGCTGGCTTTTTGAAAGAATAAACAAAATTGAGAAACCTCTGGTCATGCTCAACAAGAAGAAAATAGAGATGACACAAATAAGCAAAGTAATAAATGAAAATGTAGAAATTACAACCAACACTACCAAAAAAATCATAAGAGAATACTTTGGACAATTATATGGCAATAAATTGGACAACTTAGAAGAAATGGACATGTTTCTAGAAACACACAGTCCACCAAAACTGAATCAAACCTAAATATCCATCTACAGATGACTGGATAAAGAAGCTGTGGTATATTTATACAATGGGGTACTACTCAGTCATAAAATAATGCCATTTGCACCAACATGGATGGCTCTGGAGAATATCATTCTAAATGAAGTAAGCCAGAAAGAGAAAGAAACATATCATAAGCTATCACTCATATGTGGAATCTTAAAAAAAAAAACCCAAAAAACAAGAAGAAATGAACATATATAAAATAGAAACAGACTCACAGACATAGAAAACAAAGTTATGGTTACCAGGGGGTAAGATGGTTGGAAGGGATAAATTGGGAATTTGATATTTGCAGATACTGACTGGTATCTGTAAAATAGATAAACAAGTTTGTACTGTACAGCACAGTGAACTATATTCAATATCTTGTAGTAGCTTATGGTGAAAAAGAATGTGAAAACATATGTATATTCATGTTTGACTGAAACATTGTACTGTACACCAGAAATTGACACAACATTGTAAACTGACTATAATTCAATAAAAAACAAATACAAAAAAAGCACATATATGGAATAAAGTATTGCAACAACAGATGCTGATGGAGATCTTAAGGACAATAATTTACATAAAGTATAATTTAAATCAAATTATAAAAATAAAAAAAGAAAAAAATAGATCATTTGAGCAGACCAATCACTAGAAGTAAAATAGAAACTGTAAAAAAAAAAAAAAACAAATAAACAACAAAACAAAACAAAAACAAAAACCTCCCTGCAAACAAAAGCCCAGGACCAGATGGCTTCACTGGGGAATTCTATCAAACACACAAAGAAGAACTCAAACCAATCTTACTCAAATTCTTCCAGAAGATTGAAGAGGAGAGGATAATGCCAAAGTTATTCTATGAAGTCACCCTGATACCAAAGCCAGACAAAGACACTGCCAAAAAGGAAAGCTATAGGCCATCCTTGATGAATATAGATGCAAAAATCTTCAACAAAATATTATCAGACTCCAACAACACATAAAAAAGATTATACACCATGATCAAAATGGATTCATCCCAGGGACACAAGGATTGTTCAACATATGGAATCAATCAATATGATACACCACATAAACAAGAGAAAGGATGAAAATTACATAATCTTCTCAATAGATGCAGAAAAACCATTTTATAAAACTCAGCACCCATTTATGATAAAAACTCTAGCCAAAGTGGGTATAGAGGGAACATATCTCAACATAGTAAAAGCTATTTATGACAAACCTACAGCCAGCATAATACTCAATGCTGAAAACCTGAAAACCTTCACAATAAAATCTGGAACAAGACAAGGATGCCCACTTACCACTTCTATTCAATACAGTAATGGAAATCCTAGCCATAGCAATTAGACATAAATAAATAAATAAATAAATAAATAAATAAATAAATAAATAAATAAATAAATAAATAAATAAATAAATAAATGTAAGTAAGTATATAAAAGGGATCCAAATTGGAAGGGAAGAGGTAAAACTGTCATTATATTCTGGATTCCATGATACTATATATAGAAAACCTTAAATGCTCCACACAAAAATGACTAGTTTTGATAAATCAATTTGCAAGGTTGCAGGATACAACATTAACATACAGAAATCAGTTTCTTTACACTAACAGTGAACTATAAGAAAAGGAAAGTACAGAAACAAACCCTTTTAAAATTGCCTCCAAAAAATAAAATACTTAGGAATAAATCTGACCAAAGAAGTGAAAGACTTACATGTGGAGAACTACAAAACACTGACTAGAGAAATTAGATGAGTTAAAAGAATGGAATGATGTCCCATGCTCTTGGATTAGAAGAAGTAATATAGTTAAAATGGCCATACTACCCAAAGCAATCTACAGATTTAATGTGTTCCCTACCAAATTACCCAGCACATTTTTCACAGAACTAGAATAATCCTATAATTATATGGAATCACAAAAGACCCAGAATTGCCAAAACAATACTGAAGAAAAAGAATAAATCTGGGGGAATAACCCTCCCAGACTTCAGACAATGTTACAGAGTGACTGTAATCAAAACAGTATGGTACTGGTACAAAAACAGACATAAGGATCAATGGAACAGAATAGATGATAGCCTACAAATATACCCACAGAATTTTGGTCACTTAATCTTTGACAAAGGAGGCAAGAATATACAATGGAATAAAGACAGTCTCTTCAGCAAATGGTGTTGGGAAAGCCACATGTAAATCAATGAAGTTAGAACACTCCCTCACATCATATACAAAAATAAACTCAAAATGGCTTAACAACTTAAATGTAACACAAGACACTATAAACCTCTTAGAAGAAAACATAGGCAAAACATCTGACATAAATCTTAGCAATGTTCTCCTAGGGTAGTCTACCCAGGCAACAGAAATAAAAGTAAAAATAAACAATTGGACATAATCAACTGTATAAGCTTTTGCACAGCAAAGGAAACCATAAGCAAAACAAAAAGACATCTTATGTAATGGGAGAAATATTTGCAAAAGATGAGACTGACAAGGGCTTCATTTCCAGAATATAAGAACAGCTCATACAACTTAATAATAATAATTAAAAACCCACCCAATACAACAATGGGCAGAAAACCTAAACAAGCAGTTTTCAAATGAAGACATACAAGTGGCCAACAGCCACATGAAAAAAATGCTCAATATAACTAATTATCAGAGAAATGTAAATCAAAACTACAATGAGGTATCACCTCACACCATTTGGAATGGCCAGCATTCAAAAGTCTACAAATGATAAATGCTGGAGAGGGTGTGGAGAAAAGGGAACCCTCCTACACTGCTGGTTGGAATGTAGTTTGGTGCAGCTGTTATGGAAAACAGTCTGGAGATTTCACAAAAGACTAAAAATAGACTTACTCTATGATCCAGCATTCCCATTCCTGGGCATATATCCAGAGAGAACCTTAATTCAAAAAGATACATGCACCCCAATGTTCATAGCAGCACTATTTACAATAGCCAAAACATGGAAACAGCCTAAATGTCCATCAACAGGTGACTGGATAAAGAAGATGTGGTATATTTATACAATGGAATACTACTCAGCCATAAAAACCGACAACATAATGCCATTTGCAGCAACATGGATGCTCCTGGAGAATGTCATTCTAAGTGAAGTAAGCCAGAAAGAGAAAGAAAAATACCATATGAGATCGCTCATATGTGGAATCTAAAAAACAAAAACAAACAAACAAACAAAAACAAAACGTAAATACAGGACAGAAATAGACTCATAGACAGAGAATACAGACTTTGGTTGCCAGGGGGGTGGAAGGTGGGAAGGGATAGACTGGGATTTCAAAATTGTAGAATAGATAAATAAGATTACACTGTATAGCACAGGGAAATATACACAAAATGTTATGATAACTCACAGAGAAAGAAATGTGACAATGAGTGTGTATATGTCCATGAATGACTGAAAAATTGTGCTGAACACTGGAATTTGACACAATATTGTAAAATGATTATAAATCAATAAAAAATGTTAAAAAAAAAGAAGTTGTGGTATATTTCTATAATGAAATACTACTCAGTCCTAAAAAAGAATAAAATAATGCCATTTATGGCAACATGGATGGACCTGGAGATCGTCATTCTAAGTGAAGTAAGCCAGAAAGTGAAAGAAAAATACAATATGATATTTCTCACATTTGGAACCAAAAAAAAAAAAAAAAGACAATTGAACTTATTTATAAAAAAGAAACAGACTCACAGACACAAAAAACATACTTATAGTTACCAGGTGGGAAAGGGTGTGGTAAGGGATAAATTGTGAATTTGAATTTTGCAGATACTAACTATTATATATAAAATATATTTAAAAAACTAATTCGTACTGTATAGCACAGGGAACTACATTCAATGTCTTATAGTAACTTATGGTGAAAAAATATGAAAATGAATATATGTGTGTTCAAGTATGACTGAAGCATTATGCTGTACACCATAAATTGACACAACATTGTAAATTGACTATACTCTAATAAAAAATATATATGCAAAAAAATCATGGAAGTCAAAACTCAAAAAACTGTGGAAGTTGATTGGTATTGGGCAGTGTGCAGATGCTAGAAGAATTTAGAGGAACATGATAGAAACAGCTTAGAATGCTTTGAACAAACTGTTAGTAGAAACATGGCTATTAATGATTCCGCTGGTGAGGGCTCAGAAGGAATTAAGGAACACAGTAGAAAACATGTATATTTTCTTAGGGAACACTTAAATCAGTATAAACAGGCTGTTGGGAGAAATATGGACATTAAAGATGCTACTGCTGAAGACTCAGAAGGAAATAATGAACATGTTATTAGAAACTAAAGGAAAGAGGACCCTTGTTATCTAGTAGCAGAATCGTGTCCTACAGTTATGTGAGAAGCAGAACGTGTAAGCAATTAATTTGGTTATTTATCTGAGATTTCAAAGCCTAGTATTGAAAGTTTTGCCTGGTTTCTTCTTGCTGCTTATAGTAAAAGGTGAGAGGAAAGAGATAAATTGAGGAAAGAACTGTTAAGCAAAAAAGGAACTAGGACTTCTAGGACTATATCATTTAGGAAACTCTCAGCAGATTATAAAAATTTCTAAAATTAGGAGATTCAACCAGGAAGATATGTTCTGGAAAGAAAGCCAAGGGTGTGGCTGGACTGATTTTTGCTAGTGTCTCAGAACGATCAAAAGAGCACAGAATTCAGTTATATAGGGGGCTCTTTAAAAGCATTAGGTATCTGACTCTTGGATCCCCTTAGGTATCTCAGTAGAGGCCAAAATTAGAGGCAGGATGGCTAAGGCAATTATTTAGGAAAGATTTGCACAGGATTCTGTTGCCTAATAGAATAAATCTCACTGACATACCTGAGGGGCCCACAAGAGTTTGAGGATCTTATACCAACATAAACACTGCCAGCTTGGCCTAAAAGGGATGAGAAGATGAAATAAAAGAAGACTGACAGACCCCCAAAATTCTTTAAGCAGGAAATAGGCTGATAAAACTACTCAGCTTTAAACACAGGCTACTTTTCATAAAAAAGGAAAAATGAAACAGACGGTGGAGCTGCAAACCCAAAAGATGGAGCCACGTTCACAGAGAATCATTCTGGGCCTTGAAACCTAATGGAATTTACCTAGTTGGATTTCAAAATCACTTAGCATTAGTGATTTATTTTTTCCTTCCATTTTCTCGCTTTTTGAATGGGAATATATATAACTGTTATCCGATACCTGCCTTACCACTGTATTTTGGGAGCAAATCATTTGTTTTCTAGATTCACTGGTGAACAGGTGTAAGGAATTTTACCCTATGATGAATTACAGCAAGAGACTCATCCATACCCAATCTACATGATTTAGATGATGAGATTTGGGACTTTTGAGCAGATGATAATTAGATGAAACTTTGGACTTGAGTTGATGCTACAATCAGTTTAGACTTTTGTGGAGGTTGAAATAGAATGGGTGTATTTTGAAGTGGGATGGATGTAAATCTTCTGGGGCCAGAAGGTGAGCTGTGGTAGACAGAGTAATGACCCCCTAAGATGTCCACGTCCTAATCCTCCAAACCTATAATCATGTTACCTTAGATGGCAAAAGTGCATACGACTTAGTTATTCTCTAGGAATCAGTCAACATGGGTTTTTCTAATGTCTTCCCGTGATTACATTTAGGTTAAATATTTTTGGTGACGCTGTGATGCTTTAGTAACGAAGTGGAACTATGCCCCTCTTGGTGCATCACGTTAGTGATACAAAATGTTGATATGCTTATTACTGGTGATGCCAGATTTTTTCCACTGAAAGACAATGATTTTCCCCTTGTAATTGATAAATATCTTGCAGTGAGATATTTTCAGATTTTGCAGATATCTGATCCTCACTGCACTTTCATCCACTAATTTTAGTGTTTGTTGATGGTTCTTGCCTGAAAATTAATGTGGCATTTACTGTAGTGACTTTCTATCTTGCTCATTTCTTCCAAATTTGTTAATTAAAATTCGACCATAAGAGAGAACTGTTCCTCCTCCAGAGTGTGTGTGAGTGTGTGTGTGTGGTGTGTGTGTGCTGTGTGTGTGTTTATATCACTATGGAATCTTAGATATTTACTTCACCTTATGAGTTGTAACAATAATATCTTTATTTTGTTGCATAAATGTTCCCACTTTGACCATCAGGACAATTTTCATGTTGGCTCCTGTGTTCTTTCATCACATTCCTGTAATATTTTTAAAGAATTTCTTTACTTTCTGGCATCACAAGATGTTCCAATCTCATCTTGTATTTTCCCTGTCTCAGCCCTGGAATCAGCTACTTCTCCAAGAAGCCTTGGCTATTTCACTAGAGAATGGTATTTAGAAACGGCCTGGGTGTTAAGTGTGCTGATTGTTACTAGAGTGGCACTGCTTCTACGTATTCTATGGATACACACTTATCTATATTTACTTCTGTATCTATCTGCATATTTTTAAAATGAGTTTTAAAAACATTGACTGTTTCCATCCCAATCCAACACCACAGTGACCATCTAAGCCTTCTTTCTTTGCTTATTTGTCATGTCCTTCTTCAATAGCAAGAAATCTAGTTTCCATTATTCATAATATATTTACTTCTTTATTTAATCCTAGAATATAAGTGTATTAGTTTGAGTTGCTAGCCCATACCCCTGGGAGCGGTAAGTTTACCAACTAGAGTACAGTGTTTGTATAAAGTCTTAAAATATACAGTAGAAATACGGTTTTCAAAAATTACTTTTGTTGAATAACTCTCCCAGAATTCTATAGAGCTACAGTCGTCAAGACAGCATGGCATTGGTACAAAAACAGACATATAGACCAATGGAACAGAATAGAGAGCCCAGAAATGAACCCATAAACTTTTGGTCAACTAATCTTTGACAAAGGAGGCAAGAATATACAATGGAATAAAGACAGTCTCTTCAGCCAATGGTGTTGGGAAAACTGGACAGCAGCATGTAAAGCAATGAAGCTAGAACACTCCCTTACACCATACACAAAAATTAACTCAAAATGGACCAAAGACTTAAACACAAGACAAGATACAATAAACCTCCTAGAAGAAAATATAGGCAAAACATTATCAGACATACATCTCAAAAATGTTCTCCTAGAACAGTCTACTCAAGTAATAGAAATAAAAGCAAGAATAAACAAATGGGATGTAATGAAACTTACAAGTTTCTGCACGGCAAAGGAAACCATAAGTAAAACAAAAAGACAACCTACGGAATGGGAGAAAATTTTTTGCAAATGAAACCAACAAAGGCTTGATCTTATATAAGCAGCTCATATGACTTAATAAGAAAAAAACAAACAACCCAGCCCAAAAATGGGCAGAAGATCTAAACAAGCAATTCTCCAAGGAAGAAATACAAATGATCAATAGGCACATGAAAAAATGCTCAATATCACTAATTATCAGAGAAATGCAAATCAAAACTACAATGAGGTATCACCTCACACCAGTCAGAATGGCCATCATTCAAAAATCCACAAATGACAAATGCTGGAGAGGCTGTGGAGAAAAGGGAACCCTCTTACACTGCTGGTGGGAATGCAGTTTGGTACAGCCAATGTGGAAAACAGTATGGAGATGCCTCAAAAGACTGGGAATAGACTTACCATATGACCCAGGAATCCCACTCCTGGGCATATATCCAGAAGGAACCCTACCTCAAAAATACACCTGCACCCCAATGTTCATAGCAGCACTATTTACAATACCAAAACATGGAAACAGCCTAAATGTCCACCAACAGATGACTGGATAAACAAGTGGTGGTATATTTATACAATGGAATACAGTTCAGCCATAAAAACTGACAACATAACTCCCATTTGCAGCAACATGGATGCTCCTGGAGAATGTCATTTTAAGTGAAGTAAGCCAGAAAGAGAAAGAAAAATACCATATGATATCACTCACATGTGGCATCTAAAAAACAAACAAACAAACCATAAATACAAAACAGAAATAGACTCATAGACATAGAATACAAACTGGTGGTTGCCAAGGGGGCATGGGGTGGGAAGGGATAGACTGGGATTTCAAAATGTAGAATAGATAAACAAGATTATACTGTATAGCAAAGGGAAATACATACAAGATCTTATGGTAGCTCACAGAGAAAAAAATGTGACAATGAATATATATATTTTCATGTATAACTGAAAAAATTGTGCTGAACTCTGGAATTTGACACAACATTATAAAATGATTATAAATCAATAAGTATGTTTAAAAAAACAGATGAGTGGATAAAGAAGATGTGGTATATTTATACAATGGAATACTACTCAGCCATAAAAACCGACAACATAATGCCATTTGCAGCAACATGGATGCTCTTGGAGAATGTCATTCTAAGTGAAGTTACCAGAAAGAGAAAGAAATATACCATATGATATTGCCCACATTTGACATCTAAAAAACAAACAAAGCATAAATACAAAACAGAAATAGACTCATAGACATAGAATACAAACTGGTGGTTGCCAAGGGGGCGTGGGGTGGGAAGGGATAGACTAGGATTTCAAAATGTAGAATAGATAAACAAGATTATACTGTATAGCAAAGGGAAATACATACAAGATCTTATGGTAGCTCACAGTGAAAAAAATGTGACAATGAATATATATATGTTCATGTATAACTGAAAAATTGTGCTCTACACTGGAATTTGACACAACATTGTAAAATGATAATAAATCATTTAAAAAATGTTTAAAAAATTACTTTTGTTACTTCTTTTCTTCTGATCCTCTTCAATATGGCTATGTTCCTCATTTGTAAAATAATTAGGTTCATTTCTTACGCTTTGTATTTTATTTTGGGTTCTTTTGACTGTCAGGTTGATTTTACTTAAGTATTTATTTAGTTTTGAGTACATGAAACATTAGTATTATTCTATAAGTAAGACCTATGCAAAAAAAAAAAAAAAAAAAAAGGCCTACTCGTAGAGTTGCTCTTCTCTCTTCCCTGCTACATCATTTCATTATTCCATCCTTTCCAAACCATACCTGCCAAACCCCTACAGGTAACCAACTCATTAGGTTCTGGTTTATCTGTTCTGTAAATCTTTTTTCACAATAAACAGCTCAATTTCTATTTTCTTATATCTCCTTTCTTACATAAAGATAGCATATTTATAGGTGCACATCTGCACTTGCTGCTTTAATTTAATAGTATATAATGGGAATCATTCCATATGAAATCTTCATTTAAAAAATTTATAATATACTCTATTTACCCCAGTAGTCCAAAATATTATCATTCCCACATGTAACCAATATGAAAAATTTGAATTGGTTTACATTTTCTAATTTTTTTATTTTGAAATAAAATAGATTCACAGGATGTTCTAAAGACAGTACAGAGAGGCTGCACATACCTCTCACCTAGTTTCCCCAAAAAGGAGACATCTCATATAACTATTCTATATTATCTAAACCAGGAAAATAACATTGGTACAATGTGTGTAATTAGTGCCATGCCATTTTATCACGTGTTGAATCATGTAGCCACCACCACAGTCAAGAGACTATTCCATCATCTCAAATATCTCTCTCATGCAAATGCTTTATAGTTGCACCCATTACACTCAATGCCTACCGTCACCTAAATTCTGGCAACCATTAATCTGTTTTTCATCTCTATAATTTTGTCATTTTGAGAATGTTATACAAATGGAATTAATATGGTATGTAACCTTCTGAGAGAGGATTTTTGCACTCAGTAAAATTGTTATGTGCAATAATAATTCATTCTTTTCTATTGCTGAATAGAATTCCACTGCAATTTGTTTAACCATTCACCCACTGAAGAACATCTGGGTTATACCAAGTTTTTGGATACTACAAATAAGGCTGCTATGAACATACCTGCAGAGGTTTTGTGTGAACATGTTTTTATTTCTCTGGGATAAATGCCCAGGAGTATAAGTGATAGGTTGTACTGTAAGCCCATAGTAATTTTTTTAAAGAAACCTCCAAACTTTTCAGAGTAACTGTATAATTTTATGTTCCCACCAGAAGTTTATGAGAGATCCAATTTCTGTGTACCCTAGTCAGCATTTGGTGTTATCATTATTTTTTATTTTAATTGTTCTAATAGGTATGCAGTGATACATCATTGTGTTCTTAATTTGCATTTCCCTAATGGATAGTGATCTTGAACAACTTTTCATGTCTTTGTTTATCATATGTATATCCTTTTCATGTCTTTTGCTCATTTTCTAATTGGATTGATTTCTTTTTTAATGTTGAGTTTTGAGAGGTCTTTATATTCTAGATATGAGTCCTTTACATGGTTTGCAAATTTTTCTCCAAGTTGGTAGCTTATTACTTCATCTTTGTAATAGGTCCATTCACAGAGCAAAAGTTTTAAATTTTGATGAAGTCCAATTTGTTAATTAATCTATTTTATGGTTTGTACTTTTGGTGTCATGTCTAAAACCTGCTCAATAAGACTCTCCAGTAAGTCTAAAAGAATTTCCCCTATTTTATATTCTAAAAGTTTTATATTTTTACATTTAAATGTATGATGATTTCAAGTTAATTTTGTGTAAGCAGCGAGGTTTAGGTTGATGTTAATTTTTGCTGCTTATACATATGCAATTGCTCCAGTATCATTAGTTGAAAAGATTGTCTCAATAATTTCACTTAGCATCATACCCTGAAGTGTCATCCAGTTATTGCAAAACAGTAGAATTTCCTTCCTTCTCATGGGCAACTATATATTATATTTAATCTCACAACTTCTTTATTCATTCGTTTGTGATGGACACGTAGGTTGTTTTTATGTCTTGGCTATTGTGGATAATGCTGCAATTAACATGGAGGGTAGGCTATCTCTTCAAAACCTGGTTTTTATTTCCTTTGGATATATACTCAGGAGTGAGGTTGGTGGATCATATAGTAGTTTTATTTTTAATTCTTTGAGGAATCTCCATTCTATTTTCCATAGTGGCTTCATCAATTTACATTGCCACTAACCATGCACAAGGATTCCCTTTTCTCCACACTCTTGCCAACACGTATCTCTTGACTTTTTGATGACAGCATTCTAACTGGTGTGGAGTGATATCTCATTGTGGTTTTGATTGCATTTCACTGATGATGATTAGTGATGCTGAATATCTTTCCGTGTACCTGTTGGCCATTTATATGCCTTCTTTGGAAAACTGTATTCAGTTCCTTTGCCCATTTTTCCATAGGGTTGTTTGGTTTTTCACTGAATTATATGAATTCTTTATATATTTTGGTTATTATCCCCTTATTCAATATATGGTTTGCAAACATTTTCTCACATTCACTATGTTGCCTTTTCCTTTCATTATCTGTTTCTTTTGCTGGGCAGAAGCTTTTTAGTTCTATGTAGTTCCACTTATTTATTTTTTATTTTGTTTCTTATGCTTTTTGTGTCATATACAGGAAATCACTACAAAGACCAATGTCAAAGGGCACTTTCTATGTTTTCTTCTAGGAGTTTTATAGTTTCAGGTCTTATGTTTACATTTTTAATCCATTTTGAGTTAAGTGTAAGATAGAGTTTCAATTTCATTCTTCTGCATAGGATTATCCAGTTTTCCCAACACCATTTATAGAAGAGACTATCCTATCCCCAGTGAGTATTCTTGGCCCCCTTGTCAAATATTAGTTGACTATATGTGCAGGAGGGTACCTCTGGGCTCTTGATTTGGTTTCACTTGTCTATATGTCTATTTTTATGCTAGTACCATACAGTTTTGATTACTATAGCTTAAAATAGTATAGTTGAAATCAAGATTTATGATGCATCCAGCTTTGCACTTCTTTCTTAGGATTGAAAGTGGATCCAGCAATTCTACTCCTGGGTATGTATTGGAAAAAAAAAAAACACTAATTCGAAAAGATACACACACCCCAACGTTCATAGCAGTATTGTTGAAAATTGCCAAGATATAGAAGCAACTGAAGTGTCCATCAACAGAAAATGGATAAAGAAGACATGCTATATATACACAATGGAATACCACTTAGCCATAAAAAGAATGAAATTTTGTCATTTGCAGCAACATGGATGGTCGTGGAGGGTATTATCCCAAGTGAAATAAATCAGACCAAGAAAGAGAAATAGTGTATGATATCACTTATATGTGGAATCTAAAAAATACAACAAACTAGTGAATATAACAAAAAAGAGGCAGACTCAGAGATATAGAGAACAAACTAGTGGTAACCATTGTGGAGAGAGTAGGGGAGGGGAGGGTGTTAAGAGGTATAAACTATTATGCATAGAATAAGTTATGAGGATATATTGTACAACATGAGAATACAGACAATATTTTATAATAACCATAAATGGAGCAAAAATTTTAAAAAATTGTGAATCACTGTATTATACACCTGAACTTATATAATATTGTACATCAACTATACTTCAGTAAAAATATTAAAAAATAATGATGATTTTTAAAAAAGAAAGTGAAACAGCCTTACTGCTGATATGGAGAAATTTTTAGTGGTCTAGATAGACAATCAAACCAGCCACAACATTCCCTTAAGCCAAAGCCTAATCCAGAGCAAGGTGCTAACTCTTCAATTCTGCGAAGGCTGAGAGGTGAGGAAGCTGCAGAAGAAAAGTCTGAAGCTAGCAGAGGTTTGTTCCTAGGTTTAAGGAAAAAGGCTGTTTCTATAACATAAAAGTGCAAGGTGAAGAAGCAAGTGATGATGTAGAAGCTTTAGCAAGTAACCCAGAAGATCTAGCTGAGATCATTAATAAAGGTGGCTACACTAAACAACAGATTTTCAATATAAATAAAACAACCTTATATTGGAAGAAGATGCCACCTAGGGTTTTCACAGCTAGAGAGAAGTCAATGCTTGGCTTCAAAGCTTTAAAGGACACACTGACTCTCTTATTAGGGGCTAATGCAGGTGGTGAATTTAAAATGAAGCCAATGTTTATTTACCATTCTTAAAATACAAAGGCCTTTAAGAATTTATTCTGCCTCTGCTCTCTAAATGGAACAACAAAGCCTGGATGACAGAACATCTGTTTACCACACAGTTTACTGAATAATTTTAGCCCACTGTTGATACCTACTGCTTAGGAAAAAAAGATTCCTTTCAAAATATTACTGCTCATTGACAATGCACCTGGTTACCTTAGAGCTCTGATGCAGATGTATAATGACATTAATGTTTTCATGCCTGCTAACACAACAT
This sequence comes from Camelus ferus, assembly GCF_009834535.1. Classification (NCBI taxonomy): domain Eukaryota; kingdom Metazoa; phylum Chordata; class Mammalia; order Artiodactyla; family Camelidae; genus Camelus; species Camelus ferus. The sequence continues at coordinate 7,046,644 of NC_045732.1, forward strand.
CCATTCTGCAGCCCATGGACTAAAAAATAATTTTGACTTTCAAGTCTAATAATTTAAGAAATATATTTCATAAGGCTATAACTCACATAGTGATTCCTCTGATGTATCTGGGCAAAGTAAATGAAAACCTTGTGGAAAGGATTCACCATTCTAGATGCCATTAAGAACATTTGTGATTCATGGGAAGAGGTCAAAATACCAAGATTAACAGGAGTTTGGAAGACATTGATTCCAACCCTCATGGATGATTTTGAGGGATTCAAGACTTCAGTGGAGGAAGAACTGCAGATGTGGTGGAAATAGCAAGAGAACTAAAATTAGAAGTGGAGCCTGAAGATGTGACAAATTGTTGCAATCTCATGATAAAACTTTAATGGATAAGGAGTTGCTTCTTATGGATGAGCAAAGTGGTATTTTGAGATAAAATCTACTCCGGGTGAAGATTCTGTGAAGATTGTTGAAATGAAAACAAAGGATTTAGAATATTACAAATAAGCCTAGTTGATGAAGCTTTGGCAGGGTTTGAGAGGATTGGCTCCAATTTTGAAAGAAATTCTACTGTGGTTAAATGCTATCAAACAGCACTGCATGCTATAGAGAAGTCATTAGGGAAAAGAAGGGTCAATTGATGCAGCAAATTCCATTGTTGTTTTATGTTAGGAAATTGCCACAGCCACTCCATCCTTCAGCCACCACCATCTTGATCAGTCAGCAGTCACCAACATTAAGGCAAGATCTTCCCCCAGCAAAAAGATTACAACTTGCTGAAGTTCAGATAGTGGTTAGAATTTTTTAGCAATAATTTTTAATTAAGGTGTGTACATTTTTTAGACATAATGCTATCATACACATAATGGACAACAGTATAGTGAAAACATAACTTATTTGCACTGGGAAACAAAAAATTTGTGTGACTCACTTTATAGCAATATTCATTTTATTGCAGTAGTCTGGAACTGAACCAACATTACCTCCAAGGTATGTCTGTATATGTCTATTTGTTCTATTTGACTTAAACTATGGTTCAAGTTCATTTTCCTTCTTTATCTTCTGCATGGATGATGTATCTATTGTTGAAAGTGAGGTATTAAACTCCTCTACCACTGTTGTATTTTTGTTTATCTCTCTCTTCATATTTGTTAATGTTTGCTTAATATGTTTAGGTGCGCCAATGTTGGGTGAAAACTTATTTATAATTGTTATATATTCTTGATGAATTGATCCCTTTATATATATAATGACCTTCTCTTTTGTTACCATTTTTAGCTTAAATTCTATCTTGTCTGATATAAATATAAGCTACTCCTGCTCTTTTTTGGTTTCTAGTTGTCCAGAGTATCTTTTACCCTCCTTCCACTTTGAGCCCCTGTGTGTCCTTGAAGCTGAAGTGAGTCTCAGCATATAGTTGGGTCTTGTTTTTTATCCATCTAGACACTATATGCCTTTTGATTGAATAATTCAATACATTATCACTTAGAATAATTATTGATATGTAAGGACAACTAATTCTATCTTATTGTTTTTTAAAATATTTTTATTCAAGTATAGTCAGTTCACAATGTGTCAATTTCTGGTGTAAATCACAATAATTCAGTCATACAGGAACATACATATATTCGTTTTTATGTTTAACCATCAGTTATTATAAGATATTGAATATAGTTCCCTGGGCTATACAGTATAAAGTTGTTGCTTATCTATTTTTTATATATAGTAATTAGTATCTGCAAATCTCGAACTTCCAATTTATCCCTTCCCACCCCCTCCCCGTTGGTAACCATACATTTGTTTTCTATGTCTGTTAGTCTGTTTCTGTTTTGTAGATATGTTTGTTTGTTCATTTGTTTAGATTCTACATATAAGTGACATCATAAGGTATTTTTTTTTCTTTCTGGCTTACTTCACTTAGAATGACATTCTCCAGGTTCATCCATGTTGCTGCAAATGGCATTATTTTATTACTTTTTTATGGCTGAGTAATATTCCATTGTGTAAATATACCACTTCTTCTTTATCCAGTCATCTGTTGATGGACATTTTGGCTGTTTCCATGTCTTGGCTACTGCAAATAGTGCTGCTATGAACATTGGGCTTCATGTGTCTCTTTGAATTAAGGTTCTCTGGATAGATGCCCAGGAGTAGGATTGCTGGATCATAATGTAAGTTTATTTTTACTATTTTTAGGAATCTCCATACTGTTTTCCATAATGGTTGCACCAAACTACATTCCCACCAGAACTGTAGGAGGGTTCCCTTTTCTCCACACCCTCTCCAGCATTTATCATTTGTGGACTTTTGAATGATGGCCATTCTGACTGATGTGAAGTAATATCTCATTGTAGTTTTGATTTGCATTTCTCTAATACTTAGTGACATTGAACATTTTTTCATGTGCCTATTGATCATTTGTATGTCTTCATTGGAGAGTTGCTTGTTTAGGTCTTCTGCCCATTTTTTGATTGTGTTGTTTTCTTTGTTATTAAGTCGTATGAGCTTTTTATATATTCTGGAGATTAAGCCCTTGTCAGTCTCATCTTTTGCAAATACTTTCTCCCATTCTGTAGGTTGTCTTTTTGTTTTGCCTATGGTTTCCTTTGTTGTGCAAAACCTTATAAGTTTAATTAGGTCCCATTTGTTTATTTTTGGTTTTATTTCTATTCCTTGGGTAGATTGCCCTAGGATAACACTGCTGAGATTTATGTCAGATAATGTTTTTCCTGTTTTCTTCTAAGAGGTTTATAGTGTCTTGTCTTATGTTTAAGTCTTTAAGACATTTTGAGTTTACTTTTGTGTATGGTGTGAGGGAGTGTTCTAACTTCATTGATTTACATGCAGCTGTCCAGTTTTCCCAACACCATTTGCTGAAAGACTGTCTTTACTCCATTGTATCTTCTTGCCTCCTTTGTCAAAGATTAATTGACCAAAGTTTGTGGGTTTATTTCTGGGATCTCTATTCTGCTCCATTGATCCATATGTCTGTTTTTTGTACCAATTCCATGCTGTTTTGATTACTATAGCTCTGTAGTATTGTCTGAGGTCTGGTTTCACCACCTCCAGCTTCATTCCTTTTGTTTACTAATGCTTTGGCAATTTTGGTTCTTTTGTGCATCTTATTGTTTTCTTGCTGTTTCCCACTTTTTTCTTTCTTCCTTCCTTGCTGCCTTCCTTTGTAAACAGATGATTTTCCACAGTGGTATGTTTTTATTCCTTTTTTTTTTTATATATTTTGTGAATCTACTGCAAGTGTTTGTTTTGTGGTTACTGTGAAGCTTACATAAAACATCTTATATATAACAGTCTATTTAACACTACAATTTAACTTCAATCTCTTGAAAATACTGCTTTTACTCCCCTCTTTTATGTTTTTGATGTCACCATTTACAACATTTAATATTGTGTATCCATTAACAAATTGTTGAAGCTACAGCTACTTTTAATACTTTTGTGCTTTAACCTTTATTCTAGGATTAAATAGGTAACACATCACTATATTACAGTGTTAATGGTATTCTGAATATGCTCACCTTGACCAGTATGTTGTATATTTTCATATACATGTTATTATCTTACCAATTAGTGTCCTTTGTTTCAGCTTGAAGAATGCTTTGCAGTATTTACTGTAAGAAATATTTAGTGGTGATGAATTTCTTTGTCTTTTGTTTATTAGGAAAAATTTTTTATTTTACCTTCAATTATGAAGGACAACATTCTTGAGTGAAAATATTCTTGGTTGGCAGTTTATTTCCTTTAGCATTGTGAATATATCATCCCATTATCTCTTGGCCTACAAGATCACTGCTGAGAAATCCACTGATAGCCTTACAGGGGTTCCCTTATATGAGATAATTTTTTTCTCTTCCTGCTTTTAAAATAGTTTATCTTTGATTTTAGACAGTTTTATTATTATGTGACTTGAAGAATACTATTGTGGATTGAAATTTTAAGATGATCTATTAGCTTCATGAACTTGGATGCCCAAATCCCTCCCTAGGTTTAGGAAGTTTTCAGTCATTATTTTTTAAAATAAGCTTTAAGTCCATTTTTCCCTCTCTCCTTCTGGGACTCCAATAATTAGAATAGTATTTTTGCTGATATTGTTTCATAAGTCCTGATAGCTTTCTTCATTCTGTTTTATTCTCTTTCTTTTTGCTCCTTTAATTGGATAATTTCAACTGGTCTGTCTTCTAGCTCATTAATTCTCTCTTACTGGTCTGTCTTCTAGCTCACTAATTCTCTCTTCTGCTTGTTCATTTCTGCTGTAGAAGCACTTGATTGAATTCTTCAGTTCAGTCATTATATTCTTCAGCTCTAAAATTTGTTTGTTTCTTTGTTGTGTTTTCTCTCTTTGTTGAACTTCTTTTGCTCTTGTATTGTTTTCTTGAGTTTTTAACTTATTCATCTGTGTTCTCTTATAGCTCTCTGGGCACCACCACAGAACAATCATTTTGAATTCTGTCAGGCAATTCCTGACTTCCATTTCTTTTGGGCCAACTATTGGAGGTTTACTGTATTCCTTTGGTGGAGACATGTTTCTCAAATTCTTCATGATCCCTGTAGCCTTTCATAGGTGTCTGCTCATTTGAAGTAGTCATATCTTCCAGACTTTATGGATTAACTTTAGTAAGGGAAGCCTTTCACCTGTGAATGGGGGCATGTTGGGGCTGTGCTATGACCCTGGGTCTGGTAGTACAAGGTGCCAAGTTTGGGAGCATATGTCAGACACTGTGGGGACATGATGTCCCTTTGGCTCAGGCTACTGGGGTCCACAATATCATCAACTGCATGCTCCTTGGTGGGCACTGTGGGGGTCCACAGTGGCTGCAAGGGCTGTTGGGGTCCTACCTGGCACCTCCAGGTCTAATAGGGGCCAGGGCAGGTAGTGGTGGTGTCTGAAGCTGGTGGTGTACACATTCAGCTTTTGGTCAACTGTAGGTGCCTGTTTATAGGCAAGGGCCAGTTGCAGAGACATGCAGTTATGGGAATCAGGACAGGTAGCAAGGGTCAGAGCCAACTATAAACTCACTGGCAGCTGAAGAGATCCTGGATGTCAGAATGGTTTCCTATGGTTGCACACTCTTCTCTCAGGCATGCACACTTCTGTGGGGGCTGGTGACAGGGTTCAAGCTGGGCATATACAGGTTCACAGCTGGAAAGGCTAGCTAAAGGTTGGCACAGTGGTGTTGGCTAGTGACAGAAGGCATGGCCTGATCTGAACCCATAAGCGGCTGTGGAGTCCCTGGCTGTTGATGTATATTCCTTCAGCTGCATACTCTCCCCCCTGGGCATGCACACTACAGTGGTGGCTGGTGATGGGAGTTGGGCTGTGGTCATGCCGGTACACAGTTGGAATGGCTAGCTAGAGGTGGGCACAGTGGTGCTGACTAATGACAGAAGGTAGGGCCTGATCCAGGTCCACAAGTAGTTGTGGGGGCCCTGGCTACTGGCATGCTTGCCCATGGCTGCATGCTCTTCCCCCAGGATGAGACCAAAGATGTGTGTCAGGCCAGGGGCTAGCCCCAAGTGTGGACACGGGGGTGGTGGTGAGCCCAGGGGACACAGGCTGGTGTCCTAAAGCAGCTGTACTGACACAGCTGAAGAAGCCCACATTGGCTGCGGGCATGGCTCCTGGGCTCTGGTGGGGGTGGGGATGATCTCAGGTAGCTTGTGTTTTATATATATGCAGCTGTAGATGCTTTGGATAGTTGCCAAGGCGGTTCATGGGCTCCATCAGGGGTGAGTGGGTGGAAGGAGTTGAGACTGACTCAGGTGGCTGGCACATGAATATTTGTGGGTAGAAAGCTGGTTAGATCTATAGGGAGTCCACAGCAGCTATGCTGCCCATTGGTTTCACTTCAGTGGTGAAATCTGCTTAGTTTGTCTGTAGAAGAGGTCTCTGCGAACTTTGCTCACTCCCACTGCATGTCTGCTAATAATGGCTTATGCTTTTCTTCCTTATTCCTAGCCAGCTGTATACATCTCAGCTTTGCTGGTCTGGGTGGTGTGAAACTGAAATGGAAATTTTACATAGTACCTTGAAAGGCAGGAGAAGCTTTTTACTCACCCCACTCTTCCTTTCCTGGCAAGAGGAATTCTTTTAGCTGGGAAGTTCCTTCTTAGCACTGAACAATGCCAACTTGGATGATAGGAATAATGCAAGCAAAATGAAGTTAGTCTTTCTTCCCTAGTGTTGTTATTATTATTATTATTATTATTATTATTATTATTATTATTATTATTATTATTATTATTATCAATTTGTTCTACTGTGTTGCTGAAACTTCCTAAGTAGACTCTAGAAGCATCCAAGAGCTGTTTTTGTTCATGGATAGCTGCCCAATCATCAATCTTTGTAGGGGCTGGGGGAGTGGGGAGGCTGGATTCTTCAAAATCATAATTTTTTTTCTGCCAAGCTTCATGTTGCCTTTATGTTATTGATTTTTAGTTTGAATTCCATTGTAGTCAGAGAAAACATCATGCATGATTTCCATTTTTTTAAAAAATTGGGTGTGTTTTATGGACTAAGATATTGTCTATCTTGGTATCTATTCCTTGGCAACTTAAAATAATCTATATTCTGCTGTTGGGTGTAGTGTTCTATAAATGTTTATCAGATCCTGTTGCTTGATGGTACTCTTCACTTCTAAATCAATTCTGATTTTCTGTCTACTTGAATTTTCAATTGTTGAGAGAGAAGGTTGTTAAAGCCTCCAAGTATAATTGTGGCTTTTTCTATTTCTCCTTTCAGTTCTACAAGTTTTTTGCTTCATGCAATTTGATGTTTTGTTGTTTCATACATAAACATTTAGGATTGCTATATTTTCTTGAACATCTTTAGAATTCTAATTTGATTTATCTACAGTGTTTCTGAGTGCATCTCTTTGTATAGTTTGTTAGTGATTGTGTTAGGCATTACATTGTACATACATAATTTATCATAGGCTACTAGTGTCAACATTTCATGTTTTTGGTGAAATGTACAAACCTTACCTCACTTGATGTTCTTTACACTCCCTCTTTTTATGATACAATTGTCTTAAGCGTTTCCTTCACATACATTGAGAACCATATCAGATCATATCATAATTTTTGCTTTATCTCAATAAAGCTGGAAAATATTTTTTTCTTTAACCATCAAACATACTTGAGAAAACTCAAGGGGGGAAGAAAAGTCTATCAAATTTATCCACAATTTTGCTCTTTCTGTTGTTCTTTCTTCTTCCCTAATATTCCAAGATCTCTTGTTTTACTGTGTCCATTTTGTTTAGAGAAATTCCTTTAGTCATGCTTTTAAGGATAGGTCAGCTGTAACAAATTCTCTAGTCACCTGTTGCTTGGATTGAATAATTTCTGTTATTCTAAAAGTTCACTGTTTCTTTCCCCTGTCTTCTTTATTCTATTGTTGAGCCCATCCATTGGATTTTTAAAATTCACTTATAGCACTTTTCAGTTCTATAATTTTCACTTGATTCTTCTTTATATCTTCTGGCTCTTTGCTCAGTCTTTGTATTTCTCTACAAAAAGTTTCTATTGCTTCATTGAGATTGCTTTTCATTTGTTTCAGATGGATTCCCAATTGCTTGCTAAAGCATTTTTATGATGGCTGCTTTAAAATTCTAGTCAGATAATTAACAACTGTGTCATCTTGGTGTTTATATCTATTGATGGCATTTTCTCATTCATATTGAGATTTTCCTGGTTCTTGGTATGACAAATGATTTTCAACTGATGGTTGCACATTTTGAGTATTATGAGAATCTTGTTCTTACTTATACCTTCTGTTATAGCAGGCCTTCTCTGACACTGCCACTGCAGGGGAGGAGGGGCACTGCCTCATTACTGCCAGGATGGCATGGAAGTCCAGGTTTTCCACTTGGCCTTAATTGACATCCCAACGGGAGGCAAAGACTCTTTGTTACTGCTAGGCAACAGTAGGAATTTAGGCTCCTCAATAGGACCCTGTTGATACCACTCTGGCAGGAGAAGGAGAATATCTCATTATTGTTCTACACATGGTCTCCTCTTTACTGACACCACAGTGTGGCAGCCTGAATTCCACTTAGTGGTGGTAAAGTCCTGTATTTCTACCAGGCCTCTTCTGACATTACTCCAGTGCTAAATGGTCATGGGAGTCCAAGTGCTTTGTGTGGTCTCCACTGACACCATAGGGAGTTGGGGAGGGTGTCTCATTACCACCAGGTACAAATGAAAGTCTGGTTTCCCAAGTGACCTCCTTGGCACAACCATATGGGGCAGGGAGAGGATGGATGAGTTGTCTTGCTACAGACTGGAAAAGGTAGAAGTCTAGACTCTACACTCAGCCTTTGCTGAAGGTGGAGCAGGGACTCAATTTTTTCTGTGGCATTTTGCTGGAGTGAAGAGGTTATTATCCTTTCCAGTTCCTTGGATAGTGAGAGCAGGCTTTTGTTGAGCCCTTTTTGACTGCACCCACTGTTGTTGTTGTTATTGTTATTGTTGTTGTTGTTGTTGTTGTTGTTGTTTTTAGGTTGTCAGCTTCTACACTACCCAATCTGGGAGATAAGAGGCAAAAACAAAGGTGACTAGTGGTCATATCATTCTCTAAGTCCCTAGCTGGTCTTGTCTGCTTTATTCCCTTCATATTTCAGAGTCTTCTTGTGTTGCTTTTATATAAAATGTCCAGGGGTTTTAGCTGAACTCAGTAGAGGAATAATATACATATTAAAATCAATGCACATATATGTAAATATGTACTTTTTTTTCCTTTGTCAGAATGACAAACAAATTATTGAAGTGAAGATTAGAACTAGGGGCTGAGACTCAGCAAAGAGTAGAATCATTTTTCATTCTATACTTTATGGTTGGAATTTTTACCATGTACATGTATGACTTATATATATATTTTTTAATTTAAACATTTAAAGCAGTAGTTACTTTTCAGAGCTTGTCCTGCATGGCATGTCTTGGGAAATGGAAACCACTATTCACTCTTTCCTTCAGAAAACTAACTCCTTTCTAGGAGTCTATGGCTCCCCTATCTCCTTGTACTCCTGTCACTGACCATTCTTTCTTGATCTATTTTGTGGTTTCTTCTAATGGCCCTTCAAACATTGTCACTCCCTAGATTTCAATCCTTGGTCTAATGTTTACTTTCTTGCTACAAGTATTCCTTAGGCAAGAATATTCACTCACATGGTTTTAACCACCACCTCTGTGTTACTGAAGGCCAACTCTATTTCCCTAATCCTGTTCTATTCTCTGACCTCAGATGTCTCATAGGCATATCTATTTTAACTTGTCTCAAACTGAACTCCTGCACTTTTTTTTTTACAAATCTTCTCCTTCCTCAGCCTATCATAGTAAATAGCAACTTCATCCTTCCCACTGCTCAGATATAAAATCTTGAAGTTATTCATGACTCCTCTTTCTCTCACATTCCACATAAGATTTATCAGCAAATCCTGTTTGCTCTACCTTCAAAATTATTTAGAATTGACCACTTCTCACCATCTCCACTATTACCACTCTCATTCAAGGCACAATCATTTTTTATTGCACTATTGAAACATGCTCCTAATTAGTCTCCATGCTTCTACCCTTGTTCCCCTACAGCTATTATCCACAAATCATCCAAAATATTTCTATTAAACATAAGTTAAATCATGCCATTTCTCTGGTCTAAAACTTCATTCTATCTTACTCAGATAGCAAAGTCAAAATCCTTCCAATGGGTTCTAAGACCCTAAAGGATGTACTCAGCTTTCCCTCACCATTTCCTCTCTGAAGCTATCTTTCTTCTGTTTCTTCTTTTGATTAATCCCTTCTAGCCAATCTGAACTCCTTGTTGTACTATGAACATGATAGGCATACTTCTGCCTCAGGGATATTCCAATTACCATTTCCAGCCTAGAATGCTTTTTCCCCAGATATCTGAAAAATTATTCCTTTATTTCCTATGGGTCTCTGCTCAAAAGTCATCTTCTCAATGAGGTCTTCCTGGCCACTGCATTTAAAATTTGAAAATCACTTTGCAACCATTTCTATTACCCTTTTCTGCTTTTTAAAAAACATTTTTATTGAGTTTTAGTCATTTTACATTGTTGTGTCAAATTCCAGTGTAGAGCACAATTTTTCAGCACATGAACATACATATATTCATTATCACATTTTTTTCACTGTGAGCTACCACAAGATCTTGTATATATTGTTCATCTTAATGCTCTGATTATCATCTAACATACTATATATTTTACTTATTTTGATACTGTTTTTATAAATTCCATGAGGGCTGTATTGCCAGTGCCTAAAATAGTACTTGGCAAATAGTAGGTACTCAATATATATTTTATGAATGAATGAATCAATTGATTAATGAATCAGTAAATGGTATCTGGGCTTTAGACAAAGAGTCAGAAAATCACAGCCCACACACCTGCTGCCAATTTTGTAAATAGCATTTTAATGGAACATTCATTTGTTTATGTTATCTATAACCGCTTTCCCAATACAAAGTAGAGTTGAGTGGTTGTGACAGAGATCTATGACCTGCAAAGCCTAAAATATTTACTGTATGGTTCTTTAAGAAAAAAAATTGCTAATCTCTGCTTTAGATTCATAGTCAACTACTTCTTAGATATTGTTCTCTGGATATTGTTCAGAAATCTCAAATCCAACCTGTCCCAAACTGACCTTTTTTTCCGTCTCCCCAAAACTTTCCGATTCTGTATTTCTTATATGTGTGGAATACAGCTCCATCCATCCAGTCAGTCAAGTTAGAAATCCAGGATTCAGACCTCTCCCTCTCCTACATTTTCCACTTCCAATCACCAATTCCTACTGCTTTAGCCTCTTTGTTCTTCTTACCACTGGCCTAAGACTACAATTATTTATTGTTCAGATTATGGCAACTATACTCTCTCTCTGTGATCCATCTTTTACACTACAGCTAAAATAATGCCTACCAAATGTAAGTCTGTTCACCATACTACTCTCCTTTCAAGCAATGCTTTCACAAGCCTGCAGGAACAATTTCAAACATTCCAAACTCCTCAATTAGGCAAACTAGTCCTTTTAGGATCTGGACACTGTCTCCAATCACATCCCCTGCCACACCTATTTCTATTTTATGTTCCAACAATACCAAATGGCTTGGGGTTTTATGCCCGTGGGCCTTTGTTCATGCTGGGCCATCTCCTCAAAATTTCCTTTCCCTATTTCCCTTTCTTTCCCATCTGAAGTATTGACCTAGGGTATACTTCTCTGCAAATACACATCCTTAATAGTACCAAAGTGCCCTGTATATACCCAATAATATCACTGTACCGAAATGACTGGTGAGGTAGCACTCATTTAGTGCTTAATAATGATTAAGTACTTCAACTCTGAGTCAGGCTATTTGGATTTAAATCCCAGTCCTTTCATTAGCTAAACAGCCTTTGGCATGTGACTGTCACATAGCATGTGTTTATTATCATCTTCACATTTCAGTGAAAAAAATTACTATCAGAGAAGTTACATCATTTGATGTAATGCAGATAACATGCAGAGAATGTCAGTTTTCCTCCAATATCCATTCTCTCTCTCCCTCTTCTTTTGTAAAATAATTAAATTCTTAGCTGGGCACATTGCTACCCCAAATAAAACACTAAACTTCCCTGCCTCTATTATAGCTAGATGTGACAATAAGATTAAATTCTGATGAATGGTATGCAAATGAAAATGATATATGTGACTTCCAGGTCACAAACTTAAAGAAAATGGTTATACTCTCCACTTCCTTTCTTTCATCCTTCTCAGTTGACATCATGTAGAATATTTGGTCACGCAGATGAAGTGGCACCTAAGGGATGTTGGAACAACAACAAAGAAGTAACCAGGGTTCTTGTCCCTGTCAAGTCACCATATCAGCCCTGGAGCACCTTTTTGGAGTGTTCCACAACCAAGAAAAAAAAAAATGTCTCTTGTATTGGAGCCACTGTGTTTATATATGATGTCTTGGCAGCTTAATCTGTATACTGCCTAATATAGCTAGTAAGTGGATTTGGACTGTGGATACCACCTGGACTATATCATCAGACCCCTCACGCTAAAGAAAAGTTTTTATTGAATTGTGCTCTGTTAGGATGGTATTGACTGCTAGAATGCTTAGAGTCAAATGTCGGGACATTTGTAGCAAGTGTATAGGACTTGTCAATAAAGATTTCTTGCCTAGCCTCATTCCTGGGTTCATTTTCTGTCTCTATCCTTATTTTTCATTTTACCTAATTATGTATACCACCTCATATTTTACATACCACATAAAATTTATATTACCTTAAGTTCTGAAAGAATGTGATGGGGTTTAAATAAGTATTGCTTTCTTTATGGTTTAATTTTACATATACCAGTTTTATCTCTATTAGTTTTCTTTGTTTACATGGCTGTTTCCATACTATACTGTTAACTCCTTAAAGGCATGAACAGTGATTTTTTTATTTCTCCATACCACCTAGCATGGGCCTTGATAATAGTTACATTCTCCAGAAGTGTTTGCTGAGTGAATTAATTTCACAGAGTCAGAAATGCTATTAAATGTCATTGTGTCATATAGAATTTCCTTCTATTATAACTGGAGCCAGGGAGAAGACACAATTCTAAAAGGTTGCTAGGGGAAAATGTGACATGTTTGGAGGAGTGATGGTGAGGACAGAAAATACATACCTTAACAAAATGTTCAATTAGGATTTCCACCACAATGTTCTGGAATTTGATGTTCATCATGGCAGCCACAGTGTCCTCCTGAGCTCTCATCAGAGTGGGTCCAAAGATCACCCCCATGTTAGAGGGGGTCATAAGATTCTCTTTGCTGTGCTCACACACACTGCCAGAAGAGAAAGAAAATTATTAACAAGATTCTCTCCAAGACCCGCTTGTAACCAAGACTGTGTTAGGTGCTTTAGGGAGGAAGAGAAACTAAAAATCAGAAAGAAAAGAGAAGCCCAAAATATACATGGGAACAAAAGATTACAAAGGAAGCAATTAGCAAAGACTAGTATATAATTAGGGGCCAAAGTGAGACAGAGCTAACTTACTTCGTAGCACAGTAGGAGTTAAATGAAGTAGGGTGGGTGGATATAGTTAGAAAGTATTTGAAGAGACAGGAGGAAAGCAAGATGAAATTCAATGGCAAGAGGCAGATCATGTATAAAGCATATATAAAGAAGAACAAATGGAAAGAATCTGAAAATTAAATATATATATCTGAATCATTTTGCTGTATACCTGAAATTAACATTGTAAATCAATTACACTTCAATGAATTTTTTTAAAGAAGAACAAAGCATATGTAAAGAACAAAGCACACAGTGAAAGTGCTTACCAGTCTCATCAGTCAGGCATCTATCTCCTTTCCCACCCAGAGTCAGAGAGGCAAAAAACTCAAAGTGCTGAAAGGGATCCTTAAGGTTAGCACTTTACCATTGTCTTCACTTTACAGATGAGAAAACAGTGGTCCAAAGAAGGAAAGGAATTTTCCTGAGGTCACAATCATTTAGCCTGATTAGGGTAGGGCTTGTAATCCTAAACTTTCTGATCTCTTGTCACTTTCCTCACTTAAATCACCTTTAGTGGCTTCCTATCACTTATAGGACATGGCCAATTCTCTTCAAAGTGGCAATTAAAGTCTTGAGTAACTTGGCACCTATTTCCAATTCCAATGCATACTCAGGCTGTGAAGCTGACCTGGGTTTGAATCCCAACACTGCCACCCATTAGCTGTGCAACAGTGAGTGTTAGTGACCTGACCTCTCTGGGCTTCAGTGTTTCCACTTGCAAAAATAGCATCCTCCTCAGAGGTTTGTGAAATAAATGGAGCTAAATTTCTTTAGCATGGTGTCCTGGAAATATTCCATGATAAATATCTGCTGTTATTATTACCTCTCCAGGAGCCTCCATCTAGACACTGCTGACCTCTGATGCTCTTATATACTACACTGCTTAGATTAGGTTTGGGGGCTGCATCGTGCTGTTCCAGACCTCCATATCTTTGTTCATGTCATTCCCTCTGTTTAGAATGTCTCCCTCTTCCTAGATCTAAAGAATATCTATTCATCCTTTGAGGCTCACTTTAAGTGACATTTTCCTCTGGGCTCTCACAGCCTACTGTCCTCACCTTGATTGACACCACTGGCAAGTAGTAGAGTATGTTGCAATTTTCTGTTTCTTATCTGCCTTTCCTACTAGGTGGTAAATAACTTCCAAGGTTGTGTGCCTCACACAGAGCAGGTACCAATTAATTATTTTTAATGGAACTGAGTACCTCCAGTGCTCTTTCACATAGTACTGGAGGCACCCAAGTAAAAGGTGTGCAGCCTTTTGGTCAGTTTGGCTGTGGGGGTGGGAAGGTGAGGGAATGGAACAGCCCACCACAAATACTTTCTTTTTTTTTTTCTTTTCTTTTTTCAGCTTTATTAGATAGAATTATTACAGTTTGACTGCATATATACATTATACTGCATGTAAATACATATATATAATATACTGCGTATTTTTTAGCTGCGTATTTTTTAGTTTGTATATGAAACACTAACTTTCAAAACCTGCTCAGGTCAAGGCCCTGGAGAGACTGACCCCATCAATAGGACTTACCCCATCAATAAGCAGGCTCTTATCACTTAGTAGGTAATTGACAGGGACAGAATCCGTAGACAAATCCTAAATCTGTTAAGCTCAAGACAAAGGCTGGTTGCCATTCAGAAGATAATGAACAGCAACTATTCACAGGCCTTTGGTATTGGAACTCTGGTGATGAGTCCCTTTTAACAGTTTAAAGACTTCTGTAATCAACCCTTATTTTTTAGTGACAGAATATTTCAGATGTTGAAATAGAAAAGCAACTCCATGCTGCCACCAAGCGATCCAGAATGGCTAAACCAATAGTAACAAGGCAAGGACACTTGTGAGACCACAGCCTCCAGCATGTGTGAATGCTTATCTCCTTTTGAGAGCTTTGAACGGAAATGACTTTGGTTGAATGTGCCAGAAGTCACTTAATCCTTATAACTCCAAAAGGCAGAGTATTTTATCTCTGAAGCCTGGTTTCACAGAGGGTAAAGTACTAAGTGAAGGTCAAACAGTTTGTGAATACATATTAATATAGGGATTCAAGCCCATATCCGTTGGGTTCCAAGTCCCACAGTCATTCCTGGATCCCATTATCTGCTTCACTAATTTCTCTCAAGAAATCAGCCTCTTTAAGCTAAAGCCACCTTCTATTCTCTGAGGGAGGTTCTTGGTATCCCATTTAGGACACTCTTTTCCTTCTTGGCCTTCTTATGAGATTTGAAAGGTAACCTATTATTTGGGGAGATTTCTTTCCATTTGACATCTCTCTTTTTATTATACATTTTGAAAACCATTAAGAGGCATAAGTTACACTGTAACTTGTGGGTTAATGAGATGAATGAAACAAAAAAGAAGGGCATCATGAGTAGTGAATTAGGTAGGAGTTTGTAATATGATTTGACAGCAAAGAAATCTTAAATTCTCCAGTTCACATAGACCAGAGTAAAAGAGCACAACCTCTTGAGCATCAAATTTAAAACAAAGAAATACATATTAAAGGGAGGTTTTTAAAAAATCTCCAGTTTGCAAAAAAAAAAAAATTTAATTAGATGGTTTAGATCAGAGGTCATAAATTAAAATGCCTATAAAAATAGAACTACTTTATGATCCAGTAATCCCACTTCTGGGTATATATCCAAAGGAAAAGTAAGCAGAATTTCAAAGCAATATCTTCACTCTTATGTTCATTACAGCATTAGTCACAACAGCCTAAGCATCCTTAGATAGAAAAATAGATAATTACACACAATGGAATATTAATAAGCCTTAAAAAAAAGGAAATCCTGCCATTTGCTACAACATGGATTAATCTGGAGGACTTATGTTCAGTGAAATAAGCCAGACACAGAGAGTATAATGATGGTCACCATGGGCTGGGGTGAGGAACGGGTAGGTGCTGGTCAAGAGGTACAAAGTTTTAGTTATGCAAGATGAGTTCAGTTCTGGAGATTTAATATATAGCAATGTAGTTAACAATATAGTTAACAATACTGTATTTTATGCTTGAAATTTGCTAAGAGGTTAGATCTTAAGTAGAAAGAAGGAAGGAAAGAAAGAAAGAAAGGAAAGAAAGAAAGAAAGAAAGGAAAAGGAAGGAAGGAAGGAAAGAAAGAAAGAAAGAAAGAGAGAAAGAAAGAGAGAAAGAAAGAAAATAGTAACTATATATGAGGTGAGATATATTAATTGGCTTTATTGTGGCAATTATTTCATATATACATATAACAAACATCAAGTTATATACTATAAATATATACATTTTATTTGTCAATTATACCTCACTAAATATGAAAAAAAAATTGAATAAGTTCATTAAACTAGTTCCATTACTAATGCGTGGCATGACTTTGGGCCTATCTTTTCCTCCTTAGGTATCTGATCCCTCATCTATAAAACAAGAAGGTTACTGGGTAATCTAAAGAGCCTTTCAGCTCAGCCATTCAGTGGATCTAAGAAAGACCTTCTTCTGAAAATAATGGGAAAAAAGACAGCCGCACATTATGTGTCTACTGTTGGAAGACCATAAAACAAGTTATGAAGTATCTTTCCTTCCCTACTCTAAATACTCCCTACTGAAAAAAAAATAACAATGAAAAATATCTAAAAAAAATATTTTAAAAAACTGGAATCAGAGCAAGTCTCTTGATCTAACTATAGGGAACTTAAAAGGACGAATGACATGTTTTATTTAATAAATAAATGATAAGAAAAAAGAAAGAGATGAAGGAGAAACCTATAGATTGGGAACATGGTAAAAGCATAGAAGCCCTATGCTATATTGTCTCAAGCCTTGGCCTCTGTGTTCTTTATTAGCCCTCCAGATTCTGATACAACCAAACATTTGAGAACTACTGCTATAGATAAGGGATCACCAAACCATGGCCCTTGAGCCAAATCTAACCTGGTTTTATAGACGAAGTTTTATTGCAGTACAGCTATGCTTATTCATTCACATATTATCAATGGCTGCCTTTGTACAATAAAGGTAGAACTAAGTAGCTGTGACAGAGTCCATATTGCTCACAAAGCCTTAAATATGTATTATCTTGTGGAAAACATCTACTGACCTCTGCCAGAGATTAAAAGAGGCTTAAAAAACATTTGAACAGATTGCTACATGTGGATGTTATTTGGATCCTGATTCAAAGAAAAAACATATGACATATTTGAGAGTACTAGAAATGTGAACACAGAATATTTAATGATATGAAGTAATTATTAATTATTTTAGATGTGGTAATTATATTATGGTTATGTGTACAAAGAATTTTTGTTTTTCAATATACATACTGAATTATTTATGTATGCAATAACATGATGTCAGATTTGCTTCAAAATAATATGGCAGGAGGGAAAATGGATAGAGCTATAGTGAAACAAGATTGGTTACATGTTCATAACTGATTCTTTCTACTTATTATACTTGAATATTAAATATTGATATTCAGTATTGAATATTGTATATACTTGAAACCTTGCATAATTAAAAGCTTTTAAGTGGACAAGATACTAATAGAAGGGGAGAGTAAGTCAGTGTCTGTCACAAAGTGAGCAGTCCCAATCCTTGAAGATGATGCCCTTAAGGGCAGACTGCTTTGGTTTCCTCCACTGGTGTTAAACTATTTGTAGTTTACTTTAAATACTTCAACATAGTCAGTTCAATATCCTGAATTTCATCAATGACATCAGTCGCAACCACATCATTATTTTATTATGTACCACTAAGAAAGATAAAAACATATCATTGTCAAATCATTATGTAATTTTGTTTACATTTGTTTATTGAGTAATACTCATTTTATAATGTTGTGTCAAATTCTAGCGTAGAGCACACATTTTCAGTTATACATGAACATATATATATTCATTGTCACAATTTTTTCACTATAAGCTTCCACAAGATCTTGTATATATTTCCCTGTGCTATACAGTAGTCTTGTTTATCTATTCTGCATATGCCTGTCAGTATCTAAAAATTTTGAAATCCCAGTCTGTCCTTCCCACTCCCTGCCCCCTTGGCAACCACAAGTTTCTATTCTATGTCTATGAGTCTGTTTCTGTGATGTATTTATTTATTTCTATATTTTTTTAGAGTCCACATATGAGTGATCTCATATGGTATTTTTATTTCTCTTTCTGGCTTACTTCACTTAGAGTGACATTCTCCAGGAACATCCATGTTGCTGCAAATGGCGTTATGTTGTCAGTTTTTGTGCCTGAATAGTAGTCCATCATATAAATATACCACACCTTTTTTATTCAGTCATCTGTTGATGGACATTTAGGCTGTTTCCATGTCTTGGCTGTTGTAAATAGTGCTGCTATGAACAGCAGGGTGCAGGTGTCATTTTGAAGTAGGGTTCCTTCTGGATATATGCCCAGGAGTGGGATTCCTGAGTCACATGGTAAGTCTATTCCTAGTCTTTTGAGGAATCTCCATACTGTTTTCCACAGTGGCTTTCCTTGATTCCCTCTCCCACTCTTAATGATTTAGATGTCTTCTTTTACAATTTTGTGTTTATTCTCTTTGTAATTCATGGCAGTTATCTCGTTTCCAGTTATGAGTTTCTCATTTTTGTAGCATCCTGCTTCTTTTCTATTTAGAGTAGACCTGTCAATATTTCTTTTAGCGTGGGTTTAGTGTTGCTAAAATCTTTCAGTTTTCGCTTGTCTGTAAATTTATCTCTCCTTATATTCTAAAGGATAGCCTTGCTGGATAGAGTATCCTAGGCTGCATCTTTTTTTCATTCAGGACTTTGAATATATCTTGCCACTCCCTTCTGACCTGTAGTGTTTGTGTAGAGAAATCAGCTGAGAGCCTTATGGGGAGTTCCCTTGTAACTCACTCTTTGTTTTTCTCTTGCTGTCTTTAGGATCATTTCTTTATCCTTAACTTTGGCCATCTTGATTATGATATGTCTTGGTGTGGGTCTACTTGGGTTCTTTCTGTTTGGGACCCTCTGAGCCTCCTGTACTTGGATATCTAATTCCTTCTTTAGGTTTGGGAAGTTTCAGTCATGATCTTCCAAAACCTTTTCAATCCCCTTTGTTCTTTCTTCCCCTTCTGGGACCCCTATTATTCTTAGATTGGCATGTTTTATATTATCCCATAGGTCCCTTATATTGTTTTCATTGTTTTTTATTTGTTTTTCTCTCAGCTGTTCTGATTGGGCGCTTTCTGTTGTCCTGTCTTCTAGGTCACTTATTCATTCCTCTGCATTATCTAGCCTGCTTTGCACACCCTTTAGATCAGTTCTCATCTCAGCAAATGAGTTTACTAATTCTTTGTTTCTTCTTTATAGCTTCAATTTCATTTTTGACATATTTTATATCTCTAAACACTATTTCTTTTAGTTCCTTCAGTACTTGATCTCTCTTTTTTTGAAATCTTGATCTAGTAGGCCATCAATGTCTATTTCCTTGATTGTGCTTTCAGGGGATTTCTCTTGATTTTTTTAATTGGGAGTGGTCCTTCTGCTTCATCTTGCTCATATCTCTCTGGCACTGTGGCTTAAGGAGTATCAGTTATCTGGTTCTCCTAGAGATGGTGTGTTCTTGATGATTTTATCGAGAGGTCTTTGTGTCTTCACCCTGTTTTGCAAACTCAGCTTGTTGTTTCCAGAGACCCTCTGTTGGCACCCTCGACTGTGCTGCTCCCAGTGGCTGTTGGCTAGCAGATCGTGCCCCCTCCCAACACTGGGTCAGGTGCTGAGCTCTTAGCCGGTGGGCGGGCAGGTCACTCCTCCTTCCAATGCTGCAGTTAGATGCTGCACTTGGGCGAGGCAGGTGGGCTGGTCCTGCCCCCTCCCAGCACCATGGTCAGGTGCTGCATTCCTGCTAGGAAGGAGGGTGGCCGCCCACCCTCTCCCAGTGCCAGCTGCTCCGCTGCTCTGTGCAGCTGCCTGCTCCACCTCGGGACAGCACTCCAAAGGTGGGCTCAGGGAAGACCGCGGAACAGCCCCATCCCTGCTCCAAGCCAAATCTCAGCACCTTGTTTGTCTTGGCAGTGCGAGTTCTCTGACGTGCCAGGGCAGAAAGATCCTATCTGCCTCGGGCTATAAACAAATCTCAGTCCTGCCTAGGAGGTTGCAGAGCCCCTGGGTGCAGATTCAGGTCTCGGCCCCTCTGCACAGGGGATATGGCAGCTGTGGCTGTGCCCCCACCTCTCTTCTCACGAGAAGCACCAGTAAAGGTGGTGCAGGTCTGAGGAGACAAAAGCTGTGGTGCCCCTTCTCCCAGGGCACACCAGCCATGTTGCTTTGCTGTTTTCACAATTTATGGGGGCCGAGGTTGTTCTGCTTCATATCCTCTCTCATCCACGGTGTGCAGCACCCTGCAGTCTCCTGGGGCTGCCTCGGTGTAGCCACCCCAGTCCTCTGCCCAGCTTGGACAGCCTGTCCCAGCCACAGCTGCCAGCTTGTGTCTTGGGCTGAGAATTGTGGGGACCCTTTGTGCCCGTTTAACTCAGTTCTGTCAGTTAAGGGGTGCTCAGGGCAGATCTGAGCCTTGGAGAATCCCTCTCTGTCCCACTGGCCTCTCTGTTGGAGAGGGGAGACCCAGCAAATAAGTGCCAGTCCTTCTTTGCCACACCCCCCCCATGGGATCAGTCCTGCACTGTTTTGCTTTTTCTTCTTTTTTTCCTTTTCTCTTACCAGATTTTGGCGTCTTTGTCTTTTGAAGAGGGTGATGTTCTGTCGGAGTTCGGCAGGTGCTCTGGTTGGCTGAGTAAGTCCGTAGATGTGAGTTTTGGTGTATTTGTGGGAGAGGGTGAGCTACAAGCGTCCTTCTATTCCACCATCATGCTTCTTTCTCCCATTATGTAATATTTTTGAAGACATTTTAAATAGAAAATAAACTAAACAATGCACATAAATTTAATTAAAGTGACTACAATATGAGCAGCTATGACCATGTTCAAGCATGTAGAGGTTATGATTATTATATCAAAACTGCTAAGTGACAACAGTGATTTTAAGGAATCATTGATTTACTATACTTCAATAAAAAGAAAAAGAAAAAAAGAAACCATTGATTCTGAGATGCATACAGAATTTAGGTTACAATTTGAAGAAAAAACAAGTGCCCCTTAGAATTGATGAACTTTGATATATGTGTTTGTTAGTTTTCATGCATACTCTCGGACAAGTGGGTTGATTGTAGTACTTTAATTTTAAATTCAGACTTACATATTCAAGGGCTGATTAATTAGTATTTAAAAAGACTCTAATCAGAAGCCAGAGGGGATCCTAAAAGCTTCAGCTAACCTCATCTCCAAATCAACACCAGTGGCTTTGTTTATCAGCATGGTTGGTGGCAAAGTGATTTCTCATTACTTAGATGTATCAAGACACATGGATTGTGATTTGGCTAGAAACATTACATAGATATTCCCAAACTTGCAGGAACAGGTTAGAAGAATAGAGCAATGGTCAATTGTAATATCAGTAAAGTAGATCAACTAATATTATGCATCTTCAGATGTAATACAGTATAAGGTAAACAACATCACCTATGATGTGCTCTAGCCAAAAAAAATAGTTAACTTGAACTCATCTACTCTTAAAATATAACCTCTACTTCTTTTTTAAATTGAATTATAGTCAGTTTACAATGTTATGTCAATTTCTGGTGTACAGCACAATAGTTCAGTCATACATATACATACATATATTCCTTTTCATATTCTTTTTCATTATAGGTTACTACAAGATATTAAATATACTTCCCTGTGCTAAATAGTATAAACTTGCTGTTTATCTATTTATATATAGTAGTATCTGCAAAGCTCGAATTCTCAGTTTATCCTTTCCCTTGTTAAGAAATTAAGAAAATAAGGGAATAAGCTGAAAATATAACAATGAAGAAAGTAGACAAAACTAGTAAGGAAGACTCTGCAGAACAACTGGTCTAGTGTCTTAAAAAAATCAAAGTTATAAGCAAAGAAAATATGCTAGATTTAAAAAAAATCAAAAGGAAATAAGTAGATATAATGTATGGCCCTACATTGAGTACTAGTTTGGGCAAACCACCTATAAAGGGCATTTTGGGTCAACTGGGAAAATGTTAATATGGTCTGGAAAGGTATAAATTGTTGAACTGAAAAACGTTTGGTGTTACAGAAGGTCATAATCTCATTTTGGTAAAAAATGCAAATGTGTGTGTGGCGGGGGGATATACACACATTCACAGAAACATCCAGAAGATTATGCACTAATATGTTAATAGTAGTAATTTTTGGATGCTGGGGATTGACAGCTTTTATTTATATTTATTGATTTATTTTTGGCTCTTCTGTATTTTCTAATCTCTACAATGCATGGTATTTCTTTGGAAATAAGAGAAATGTTATCACTAAAATAAGAAGATTCTAGTAAGCCAAATACCCCACACCCTTTAGAATGGTAGCTCAAGCCTAGGCTTGCAAAGGGTTTTTGTATTTGAGCATTAGATCATAGGATTGTGTTGCTATATTATCTCATCTGTTTCAGGTTAAACTTTTATGTATGATAGAGTCAGAGCATTTAAAAGGAAAGAGAGCTGAGACTTCAATGAGTTTACAGAACAAGTTGTACAACTGTTTTTGTGTCTGCTTCCTGAAAAATACCTCCATGAGTGGCAGAATTAGGCCTGAGGCTTGTTTCCATTATAATATGGCTCTAGTAGTGAGACTATGGGGGAGGTGACCCATACCATTCTTCTACTTCTGATTAATGGAAGCAATAGATACCAACGAAAAAGAATGGAATAATTGGGAATCCCAAACTGGCTGACGTCAACAACAGCCTTTCTTTCATTAGAAAATGGGGTGAGGGGTGCTGAGCCAAGATGGCAGAGTGGAGAGACTCACAGCTCACCGTCTCCCACAAATAAACCAGGAATTACATCTACAAACACATTGAATCACACAGAACACCTACTGACCTCTGGCAGAGTGTCTCTCATTTTGAAATACAGGAGGGTTCTCACAAAACAGTAAGAAAAAAAAAGGAAAAAGAAAAAATCAGTGCAGGACCAGTCCTGCAGGAAGGGAGCAGCATAGGAAGAAAGAGACCCTCACGCTGGGATGCCCCCTCTCCAGCTGGGAGGTCAGCAGGGACAGAAGCAGAGCTTCCAGGGCTCAGAGGAGAAAGTGACAGCTGCTTGGCAGACAGAATTAAGGGAAACCGCCATGTAGAGTCCTTTCAATCACTGATCATAGATACAAGCCAGCAGGTATAAGCTGGGACTGGCTACTTGAGATCAGTGAGGAGCCCAGGAAGAGAGCTGGGGCCCACTGCACAGAGACAGCCTTAGGGGACTGGAGGGCAGTGTGAGCTCTGGCTGGGGGTGTGTGTGGAACAGAACAGGCTGGAACCCCAATAAAAAAATCACTATTGGGGTGGGGGGAGGGGTGCAACACAGCAGTGCCATAGGTGCTTTCTCTGCTTGGCTCCACTGCTGGTGTGTTCTCCCTAGTAGAGAAGTGGGGCTCAGTCATAGCCACCGCTGCTGCTGGAAGGCAGAGCTGAAGGCTGAATTCATAACCTGCAGCCCTGCAACTTCACAAGCAGGACTGGGATTTGTTTACAGCCCCAAACAGAGAGGGTGGATTTGCTCTCTCTGGACCTTTTGTGGACTGGGCCTTGTGGGACAAACTGGCAGTGAGCAGAGTTCTGACTCATGGCAGGGGTAAGTACAGGTATATTCAACATGCTGGCTTACCATACTGTGTGCAGGGGAGGGGCTGGGGTCTGTGCTTACCCTGTGGCACACCATAGATTCAGTTATGTGATTGCATGCTTGCTATTGCAGGTCCTGGCACCTGACACTGGTGGATCTTCCCTGGTGGTTCCTGGGACTCAGAACCTGGGGGACACCAGAGCAGGTGGCCAACATTCTCACAGCTAAGGTGGGGACAAAGGCAGTGCCAACAAAGTGTAGCTTGTAAGCCCACATAACAAGTGACAGACAACACCACAGAGGGCACTTCTGAGTGGACATCTCCTGCCTACTCTTCTTCCCAGTTGAAGTGCTCCAACCCTACTTACTATAAGCCACAGCTCAGAAACTGGTCCAGAACCCTCTATTCCAGCAACAGGGGAGCAAATCAGGCCCCTGTCAAGGCTATGACAACTACAGAACAGAAAAGAAAGCCAAGCTCAACAATAATCAGAGCAGGCTCTGAACACTACAACACCAATGACACCCCCAAACAAAGGGACAACAGCCAATACTCATGGAAGAAAGATATGGCAACCATCCATACTAAGAACAGCCATCATAACAAAACTATTGGATGCACACAGTCTACACAGGAATGCTCCCACATTAAATAAAAACAAACAAACAAAAAGTAAAAGAGCACTTCAAGACCACAGTAGATAATTGATACTTCTAAATCCATAAAGCCAAAGAAATATAAGTAAAATGAAGAGGCAGAGGAACTACTCCCAATTAAAAGAACAAGAGAAATCCCTTGAAAGAACAATCAGTGAAATAGACCGATAGTCTACTTGACTTCAAAAAGGGAATGATCAATTCAATGAAGGAACTAAAAGAGACTATCAATAGAGACAGAGAATACTTTAAAAAGGAAATTGAAACTATAAAGAAGAGTCAATTCAAAACAGAAAACTGCAGTGATAAGAGCCAAGCTAAAGGCAGTCAAAAGCAGACTACATAATGCAGAGGAACAAATAAGTGACTTAGAAGACAGGATACAAAAGGTCACCAAATCAGAAAAGAAGACAGAAAAGAAAGTAAAAACCAATGAAAAAAATATAAGGGAACTATGTGATATTATAAAACATGCTAACCTATATATAATAGGGGTACCAGAAGGAAAAGAAATAGAAATGGGGATTGAAAAGGTATTTGAAGAATCATGACTGAAAACTTTCCAAAACTAAAGAAGGAAACAGATATCCAAGTACAGGAAGCACAGAGGATCCCAAACAATAACCCAAACATATCTACACCGAGATATATTATCATTAAGATGGCCAAAGTTAAAGATAAAGAGAGGATTCTAACAGCAGCAAGATAAAAACAAAGAGTTAGTTACAAGGGAACTCCCATAAAGCTTTCAGCTCATTCCTCTACACAAACACTGCTGGCCAGAAGGGAATGGTAAGATACATTCAAAGTCCTGAATGAGAGAAAGCTGCAACCTAGGATACTGTATCCAGCAAGACTATCCTTTAGAGTAGAAGGAGAGATAAAGAATTGAACAAAGAAGCAAAAACTACAAGAATTCAGCAATGCTAAACCCATGCTAAAAGAAGTATTGAAAGATCTACTCTAAATAGAAAAGAAACAGGACACTATAGAAATGAGAAAACCATAACTGGAAATGTGATAACTACAGTGAATTGCAAGAAAATAAATATGAAGATGTAAAAAAAAAATAAAAATAAAGAATATCAAAATCATAAAATTTGGGAGAGAGGAGCAAGAAAATATAGATTTTTCTCTCTCTCTGTTCTTGTTTTTCTTTTTTTTCTTATTTTTTTCTTTCATTCTTTTTAGGATGTGCTTAACCCTACATGACTATCAGGTGAAAGCAAACAGATATAGTAAGGGGTTACCATGATTGAAAAACAGGGTAACCACAAACCAAAAGCATATAGTAGAGTCACAAAAACCAAAAAGAAAACAAGCTAATACAAAAGAAAATTATCAAACCATAAAAAGAAAAAGAAAAAGAAAAAGTAATAGAAAGGAACAAATAAAAAACACCAAATCAACTGGAAAACAAAATTCAAAATGGCTGTAAACACACATCTATTAATAATTACTATAAATGTAGGGGGACTAAATGCTCCTATCAAAAGGCATAGAATGGCAGATTGGAAAATAAAACAAAAGCCTACAATATGCTAACTACAAGAGACCCACTTTATAGTGAAGGGCACACATAGATTGAAAGTGAGAGGATAGAAAAGATATTTCATGCAAATGGAAATGACAAGAAAGCAGGAGTAGCAATACTCATATCAGACAAAATAAACTTTAAAACAAAGGCTATAGAGAAAGATGAAGGAAACTATATAATGATCAAAGAAGCAATACAAGAAGAAGATATTATACTCATTAACACATATGCACCCAATATAGGAGCACTTAAATGTATAAAATAAATACTAACAGACATAAAGGGAGAAATTGATGAGAATGCAATAATATTAGGAGACTTTAAAACCCCACTAACAACATTGGGCAGGTCTTCCAGACAGAATGTCATTAAGGCAATGGAGATACTAAATGACACTATAGAACAGTTGGACTTGGTTGATATTTTTAGGATATTACATCCCCCAAAACTAGGATATACATTATTTTCAAGTGCTTATGGAGCATTCTCTAGGATAGACAACATAATTGGACACAAAAGAAGCCTCAACAAATTTAAGAGGACAGAAATTATGCCAAGCATCTTATCTAACCACAATCAGTGTTATTTCTTTACATTAACAATTAAATATCAGAAAAGGAAAGTAATTAAACAATCCCTTTTAAAATTGCATCCAAAAATTAATAAAATAACTTAGGAATAAATCTGACCAAAGAAGTGAAAGACTTATATGCAGAGAACTATAAAACGTTCCTAAGGAAATTAAAGATGACTTAAAGAAATTGAAAGATATCCCATGTTCATGGATTGGAAGAATTAATATTGTTAAAATGGCCACCCTATCCAAAGCAATCTACAGATTTAATGAGATCCCTATCAAGTCACCCAGGACATTTTTCATGGAATTAGGATATATCATCCTAAAATTTATATATAACCACAAAAGAGCCAGAATTGCCAAAGCATTACTGAAGAAAAAGAATGAAGTTGGAGGATTAACCCACCCAGATTTCAGACAATACTACAGAGCTACAGTAATCGAAACAACATGGTATTGGTACAAAAACAGACATAA
Organism: Camelus ferus; assembly: GCF_009834535.1. Taxonomy (NCBI): domain Eukaryota; kingdom Metazoa; phylum Chordata; class Mammalia; order Artiodactyla; family Camelidae; genus Camelus; species Camelus ferus. The sequence continues at coordinate 7,073,625 of NC_045732.1, forward strand.
AATCAATGGAACAAATAGAGAGCCCAGAAATAAAGCCTCAAACTTTTGGTCACTTAATCTTTGACAAAGGAGGCAAGAACATACAATGGAGTAAAGATAGTCTCTTCAGCAAATGGTGTTGGGAAAGCTGCATGTAAATCAATGAAATTAGAATACTCCCTCACACCATACACAAAAGTAAACTTAAAATGGCTTAAAGACTTAAACATAAGACAAGACACTATAAACCTCTTAGAAGTAAACATAGGTAAAACATTATCTGACATAAATTTCAGCAATGTTCTCCTAAGCAATAGAAATAAAAGCAAAAATAAATAAATGGGGCCTAATTAAACTAATAAGCTTTTGCACAGCAAAGGAAACCATAAGCAAACAAAAAGACGACTTACAGAATGGAAGAAAATATTTGCAAAAGATGAAACTGACAAGGGCTTCATTTCCAGAATATATGAACAGCTCACACGACTTAATAAGAAAAAAAAAAAAACAATCCAAAAATGGGCAGAAAACCTAAACAAGGAGTTCTCCAATGAAGACATATGAATGGCCAATAGGTACATGAAAAAATGCTCAATATCACTAAGTATTAGAGAAATGCAAATCAAAACCACAATGAGGTATCACCTCACACCAGTCAGAATGGCCAGCATTCAAAAATCCACAAACAATAAATGATAGAGAGGCTGTGGAGAAAAGGGAACTCTCCTACACTGTTAGTAGGAATGTAGTTTGGTGCAGCCATTATGGAAAACAGTATGCAGATTCCTCAAAAAACTAAAAATAGACTTACCATATGATCCAGCAATCCCACTCTTGGGCATATACCAGAAGGAACATTAATTCTAAAAGACACATACACCCCAATGTTCACAGCAGCACTATTCACAACAGCTGAGACATGGAAACAATCTGAATGACTTATCAACAGATGACTGGATAAAGAAGTTGTAGTATATTTATACAATGGAATACTACTCAGCCATAAAAAGTAATAAAATAATGCTATTTGCAGCAACATGGATGTCCCTGGATAATGTCATTCTAAGTGAAGTACACCAGAAAGGGAAAGAAAAATATCATATCATAGCACTTATATGTGGAATGTAAAAAAAAAAAAAGACAATTGAACTTATATATAAAACAGAAACAGTCTCACAGACATAGACAACAGACTTATGGTTACCAGTGGGGAAGGGGGTGGGAAGGGATAAATTGAGATTTCTAGATTTGCAGATACTAATATGCATAAAATAGATAAACAACAAGCTTAAACTGTATAGCATAGTGAACTATATTCAATATCTTATAGTAACCTATGGTGAAACATACAAAAAAGAATATATGTATGTTCCTATATGACTGAATTGCAGTACACCAGAAATTGACACAACATTGGAAACTGACTATACTGCAGTGAGAAAAATAAAAGAAAGAAAATGAGTTAGCAGTGGGAACACAGTACAAAGGCACAAGTTATATAGATTATGAAATCAGTGGTTGGCAGGAAGGAAAATTATGTAAATTTTGAAACCACACAGATTTTCTTCTGTGTAAATTTCCCTGCTGGAACTAAACCTATTTTTAATTTGTATTTTCCTTATAATTTTGGTTATAAAAGATTTCAAACATACAATTTTGAAAGAATGTACTATGAACACTCATACTATCTTATATCTAAATTTAAGAATTAACATTTACCTACATTTGCTTTCTTTCTCTTTATATTTTTTCTTAATCCTTAAAAGTAAGTTGCTTTCAACCCTATATACCTTGGCATTCATCTCCAAAGAATCAGCATGCTGTCCTACAAAATCACAATAACATTTTCACATCTAAGAAAATTTACAATCATTCCATACTATCCAATATCCAGTCCATATTCAAATTTTCTCAGCTGTCATGAAAAAATATTTTATAGTTGGTTGCTTCAAATCTAAATCCAAAGTTCATGAACTGCATTTGTTTCCGTTTCTTTAGTCTCTTAAGATAGAACAGTACTCCTACCTTTCTTCCTCAGGACATTGACTTTTGAAAACTCCACGCCAGCTGTCTTGTTAGAATGTCAAACATTCTACATTTTTCTGTACCCTGTATTTCCTGTAAACTGAAAGGCTTAATTTGATTGGGGTTAAACATTCTTGGCAAAAATATTTGTTTATGCTGTACACTTCTTACTGCATCACACCAGGTAGTACATAAGGTCAGTTTGTATCATTATTAGTGATGCTAGCTGTGATCAATTACTTAAGGTGGAGATTGCCAGATAACTTTATTGTAAAGATACAGTTTTCCATTGGTAATTGGTAAGTAATCTGTGGGTAATGAATGCAATGAAACTATATGAATATCTTGTTCCTGAAAAATCTTTTACCCAGTCATTTTGATCCATGCCAGAAACAGGGCACTGAGGTTGCAAATGGTAGTTTTTCATTATTTTTTTAAGGGTAGTTGATTTATCCCTTCCTTTTGGAAGTTCGAAATTTGCACCTCTTGGAGAGTGATAGAAGTCTTAGCTATCTTGATTGTGGTGGTGGTTTCATTGGTGTATATAGCTATAAAAATTCATCAAATTGTGCATCTGAAATATGTGTAGTTTATTGTACAGGAATTATACCACAATAAAATTGTCTTTAAAAATAAAGTGTAGTTGATTTACAATATTATAATTGTTTCAGGTGTACAAAATAGTGATTCAACATCTTATATATTATACTCCATTATAAAGTTATTATAAAATAATGGCTATATTCTCTGTGCTGTACAATGTATCCTTATAGTTTATTTATTCTATACATAGTACTTTGTACCTCTTAGTCCCCTACCATTATCTTAACCCTCCCATGTTCCCCCTACCCACTGGTAACCACTCATTTGTTCTCTATATCTGTGAGTCTATTTCCATTTTGTTATGTTCATTCATTGGTTTTAATGTTTAGATTTCACTATAAGTGATAACATACAGTTTTTGGTCTCTGTGTCTGACTTATTTCAAGTGCATCCATGTTGTTTCAAATGGCAAAATTCCATTCCTTTTATGGCTGAGTAATGTTCCATTGTGTGTGTGTATGTGTGTATGTGTGTGTGTACACATACATACCATAGCTGCTTTATCAATTCATCTGTTGATGGAAACTTAGGTTGCTTCCATATCTTGGCTATTGTAAATAATGCTGCTATAAACACTGGGGTGCATGTATGTTTTCAAATTAGTGTTTTGTTTTCTTCAGATATCTGCTGGGTGATATGGTGGCTCTATTTTTAGTTTTTTGAGGAACCTCCTTACTATTTCCCATAGTGGCTGAACCAATTTACATTTGTGCCAACAGTGTACTAGGTTTCCTTTTTCATCTGCATCCTCATCAACATTTGTTATCTGTGGTCTTTTTGATGACAGCTATTCTGACAGGTGTGAGGTGATATCTCATTGTGGTTTTGATTCACATTTTCCTGATGATTAGTGATGTTGAACATCTTTTCATGTGCCTGGTGGCCACCTGTTTGTCTTCTTTGGAAAAATGTCTATTCAAGTGTCTGAAATATTACATTGTTTGAATATACATTTTTAACTGGGTTGTTTTGATATTGAGTTGTATGAGTTGTTTATATATTTTGGATATTAACTCCTTATTGGACATATTATTTGCAAATACTTTCTTCCATTCAGTAGGTTTTCTCTTTGTTTTGTGAATGGTTTTCTTTGCTGTGCAAAAACTTTTAAGTTTGATTAGAGCCCATTTATGTATTGTTGTTTTTGTTTCCTTTGCCTTAGGAGACAGACCCAAAAAATATTGCCATGATTTATGTCAAAGAGTGTTCTGCCTATGTTTTCTTTTAGGAGTTTTATGGTTTCAGTTCTATTTTGTGTTAATTTTTGTATATGTTGGGAGGAAATGTTCTAATCTCATTGTTTTACATGTAGCTGTCCAGTTTTCCCACCACTATTTATTGAAGAGACTGTCTTTTTTTTCTCCATTGTGTATTCTTGCCTCCTTTGGTGTAGATTAATTGACCACAGATGCATGAGTTATTTCTGGGGTCTCTATTCTGTTCCATTGATCTACATGTCTATTTTTGTGCTAATATCATACTATTGTGATTACTGTAGATTTGTACAAGTTAGTAGTTTTTCTAATTCTATCATTCCTCTCATTTATTCTGGTATTCTTCAGTGATAAAGAGCTTTCCATAATCTACCTCCCATGGATTTTTATTTATCCAAAGTGCTATAGTCAAATACACTATTAATTGTTCTTGATGTTTAGGGTGCCCCCAGATGTAATTAGTGCCAGCATTTTCAAGCAGATTCTTGAATATTTGTGACATGACCCAATTAGTATGTAAGTTTTTTTGCTTACAACAGTATACTTTCCCCAATGCTCATCTTGTATTTTTCTTGCCCCAGACTTGGAATCAGCCATTTTCCTAAGATGCCTTGGCACTTTTTTGAAGGGAATGTTGTTTAAAAACAAAAGATCTGAGCATTAGGTGTATTCATTTGTGTTGTTTCCAATCTTTTGTTACTAAAAATTACGCTGCTATGACAAATTTTGTGCATAAGTTGTTTTTTATTTGTGGAAATATGTCTTCAAAGTAAGTGCCTAAAAGTAGAACTGCTGGGTCAAAGGGTAACTGAAGATGCAGATTTGTTAAATATTGCCAAATTCCCCCCTCCAGCAATGTATTGGAGTCCCTATGCCCTAAAGTCTCATCAACAGAGAATGCAGTCAAGCCTTAGGGTCTGACAACAAATGGCACCTCAGTTATAGGTTTAATTAGCATTTTTATTATTATAAGTGAACTTGTGTAGTTTTTTGACATATGTAAAGGTATTTGTCTATTTCTGCATCCTGTGTGTTCATGTCTATTGCTCCTTTTGGTCTAGGGATTTTAAGGACCAAGATTCTTCAAGTAGAGTAGATAGCCAGACTTTGGTGAATGTAGGCAGGTGTATCTCACTACCTGCTAGCAGGAGAATCTTCAACTGAGACCTTGGCTTATGTCACATATTGAGACTCCTAGAACATCAGAGCTGGAAGAACCCTTCCAGATTAGCTAGTCCAGTCTTTATTCATATTATAGATAGACTAAACTGAGGCCCAGAGAGTAGGGTGGACATTTTTTAGGTCACAAGCAAATTAGTGATAGAGCTGAAACTTGAACCCAAAGTCCCTTTTTCCCTCAGCAACTTCAAATTAACATGCAAATGGCGTATGTGCTGATTTTTTTGTACTTTACTGAAATTATCACAATTGTTTGGAAAGAAAATGTCTCTTAGCCACAACTGCAAACATTGGCAATAAATATAAAATCCATCCTCTTGTTAATTTTGCCTATTTACCTGCAATAGTGTCTATAATACTCATTGGCTAAGGAAGTTAAAAAAAAGAACAAAAATAGTTAGAATGTCAGAACTGGGTCAGATCTTAGAGAGGTATCATCATATCACAGGGGAACTTGAGGTTCAGGGCTACAGAGTGATCAGGATTTACTACAGCAGGAGGTCAAGAGGGTCATTTAGCCCGGAGTCTCACCTTCACTAAGGGCCTCAATGTTAGGTGTTTGAGATACTCTCCAAATGAAGTCAAAATATTTCATCATTGCATTGTTGTGAGTGTGCTGATAGCTTTATTTTGTTAAATATAAATACTTAAAATGCATCACAAATTTTCCAAGTTTGTTATCTTATTTATTTACTTTTTAATATACCAGGAGAGGCCTTCAGAGTACCCTGCCCATGGTTACTAGGAAAGAAAGTAGCAGAACTGACATGAGAACCCACTCCTGGACAGATTACTTTCTGCTGCATTCTTTCCTCAAAGGCAGCAGCTGGCCTTTTATGAGTCAAGTAAATTCATCTTTATTTACAACATTGAACCCATTGGTCAATAAGCACCAAAGTGGGGGACACATCTGCCCCTTACACCCATCATAGAGCCTGTCATCAGACCTACTCTCTGGAATGCTGCTATCTGTTCCTGTCTGCCTCACCCAAGCAAGAAAAATAAGCACAGTCTTAACAACTCCCATTTCTTGAGAACTTCCTATGTGCCATGCATGCACTTTACCTGTGTCCATTCAAATCCACCAATAGTCCCGTGTGGTAGGCAACACTATTCTCATTTTACAGATGACCAAACAGGCTAAGAGAGGTCTTCCTAAGATTATACAGTTAAATAAGTGGTAGATCTGAGATTTGAAATGAGGTTTATCTGACAGCAATGCCTGTGTTCTGCCCGCTCTACCTTGTGCTATCCTTCAACAAAGACAACCCCTCCACTAAGATGCATGATGACTCTGGAAGGATATATACAAGGGTCAAGGCAAAATCACCTTTTTCACAGAGCACTCAGACTGCTAAGGTTGAAGAAGTTGGGTGTCAGTTAATGAGCTGACAAGAAGTTTCTCTGCAGCGTGACACTGTGGGCCAGTCCTCTAAGAGGAACTCTTCCTGAAAACCTAGAAAGTTACTTACTTGACCAAGTGTCTTATAAGAAGTTCCAGCATCTCTCGGTTCTTTTCTGGGAGCTTATATACCAGGGAGTGAATAGCTCCCAGCCGGTAATCCAGGTTGTCAGACTCTAAGAGAGAACAGAGAGAGAGTTTTGCCTCCTGAGAAACTGGATCAAGCAAACTCATACATCCACATACCCACACGCACATGCAGAGATAGACAATTGGAGACACATAGAGTTAGGGAGATGAAAAGAAAGAGAAATATAGACATAGTGACACAATGACAAAGAGAGAGCAAGAAACTAAGATGAGAGAGAGAGAGACAGAGACAGAGACAGAGACAGGGAGAGAGGCAAAATCAGAGATAAAAACAAAGAAATAAGCCTGGAGAGAAAAAGAAAAGAGAAGAGTAGAGAAAAGAAATATGAGTAGAAAAGACTATCTCAGAGCAAGTCAGAATTCTGGGTACAGCAGGTTGCTCCCAAAGTTGGACGTGTAAACTTCCAGCTGGAAACCCTTGCCCACCCTCCTTCCTTGTGGTGCTAGGAGGGAGGCTGCTGCCTCTGGGTTCCTGTGAAAATCACTCAGAGAGCTCAGAGTGAAGATCAAAGGTTTCTTGTCTCAACAAAGATTCATTATGAGGACAAATCCCCTGAATCTTTTTCCTGCATCCCATCCAGGGCATAATGCAGGAGAAGGGTTATGTCAAGGTAGGGAGGGATACTCATATAGCGGTCTCAGCCAAAACTTTTAATGCTTCTTCAGTTATTAACTTTTAGGGATGATTCTATATGCCTTATTTCCTATGTACTCCTTCACCCTCACCCTCACTCTTAACATCTAGACAGCATGACGCTGGCACTAAAAAATGAGGAGTCATAATTCACAACACAATTGAAAAGCATTTGGAAAGACAAAGTGCCGCAGAAAGCTGAAACAGTAACTGTAATGGAACCATTTTCCTGTCCCCTGGTAACATGAGCCAACATTCCTGTTCTGACCTAAGAGACACAATCCATCATAAAGTCCTCATACCTGTCATATCCCTCAAGTTAGTCAGTTTTCTCAAACTCACTCAAATAACATTGATTTATGAAAAATAACATAACACTTGAGTTAGATAGCAAGCAAGAATACTCTCAAAGTCTGTGTATAGGTCTTTGTTTTGTTTTTTTTTTCCTCTCTCAACTACTTTCCCACAACCTTTTTTCTAGGCTTATCACTGTAAACATTATTAAGAAGCCAGGGCAACACAAGTAACTAAGTAATATACTTACTGGCAGCAGAGACCAACTCTTTGTGAAGTCTATAGGTCATGACAGGTTCAGAAAGATTCCTGAAATTAATGAAGACTGTAAGTTCCTTTGGGGAGAGAGTAGTGAGACCTTAGATTCTCAGTTCTGTGGGTAGCAAGGTTGACATTTCTGCATTCCACAGATTATGTGTGACTGCATACATTTCTCTCTTCACCTGAAACTGTGTCAGAGGAATTCTAGTTGCTAATAAGTCAACAGAAGACCTATAAAAGTATGGGCTGAGACCTCAAACAGGGTCTCTGATTAATTCTCTAAAGTGAAAAGAAGCACAAACCAGATCTTCAAAATTTCAAAGTGGACCCACTATGAATGTGACTCTGAAGTCTTTAGTTTGATACTTCCTTAGTTTCCAAAGTGCTTTTACATCTGTCCCCCTATTTGATCTTCCCAAAGACCCTGTGAGGTGGAGAAGTAATTCAAATCCCCATTTAAAGAAAAGGGAATTGAGGCTCAAATAGAATTCTTTATTTAGTAAAAAAAAATATTGGCTGAGTACCTTCTTGTGACTGGTATTGTGCCAGGTATGGGGGATCCAGAGATGAACAAGACTTAGTCTAAACCTCCAAGGAGCTAATAGCATAGTTGAGGAGAGTGCCATATACAAAATTTACAATGCAATGGAATAAGTATGATAATAAAGGTGAGTGGTGCATGGCTCAGAGGAAGGAAGTAATAATAACAACAACAACAACAATAATAATAATAACAGCAAACTCTTCACTGGTTTACTTACTCTTCTAAGTGGTTTACATACATTTATGCATTTAATTCTCATGACAACCCTGTAAGGTAGATATTGTTATTAGCTCCATTTTATAGTAAACGAAACTGAGGTTCAGAAAAATTCAATACTTCATCCAAGACTATACAGCTAGCAAGTGGGAGAAGCAGGCAGTTTCTCTCAAGCCCATGCTCTTAACCACTATGGTACAGTGCTTGCCACTGCTATTATTGTAGTAATCCAGGTGAGAGATAATAAAGGCATAAACAAAAATAGTGCCATTAGGGGTAGAAAGAAAAGGTGAGGACAGTTATCTGAAGGACATTAAAGGCAGAACTCCTTTAATGATTGGGTATGCTGATAAGGGAGAGAGAAATCCGGTTTGGGTGACTGGATAGAGTAGAAATTGATTCAGAGGGAAGTGGAGATCCAATGTCAGGGGTGTTTCTGGGATAGCCAAAGGCAGATGTCTATTAGGAAAACAGATGGAGTCCCCTTTTAGATCTGAGAGGTAGATGTGGAAATCATGAACCTAGGAGGGTGATTAAAACCATGAGAACAGATGCCACTGCTCAAGGGGAGATGGCAAACTGGCAGTCAACAGCTACTTAGGCCTTCCAACATTTCTTCCTTGTCCAGAATAGTGTGTAAAACAGAAATGGAATTGAATCAGTCATCAGACTATGAAAAATTGAGATATTTCACATAAAAATCCACATTGTCTACCTCTATTGAAAACTGAAAGATCTAGTTACATTGGGCCCATATGGTTATTTATGCAAGTAAAGAACAGTGCTGTTTCTATATAAACAAGGGAATTGCTATGCAAGTAGAGGTCTGATATGCAACGTGTTTAATATGAAAGTAGTCTACTTCACTCATTTTCACTCCCTGGCTCATGTGAATATTTGAGTTTTCAGTACCTCCAGTGTAGTAAATATATGTACATGAAAGCCCTAGGAAATATCAAGTAGAAAGGCCATAAAAGGGGCTTCTAAAAATGGTCAAAAAGGTGAGAGAAAACCCAAAAGCAAGTGATATAGCAGAATCTAAACGAAGAAAAAGTTTCAAGGAGGGCTTGTTAACAGTTTCAGATGTTACAAAGAGGTCAAGCAAGGTAAAGGCTGGTAATTGTCCATTCTGTTCAGCATTGAGGGAGTCACCAGTGACCTTGGCAAGAGCAGCTTCAGTGGAGCAGTATGGATGGGAGTTAGATTGCAGTGGGTTAAACTGGGAGGTTAAGAAGTAGAGACAGGGAGTGTATATCACTTCATATACTGAAGCTTATTTGGGAAAGGGTGAAACATCTCTTCCACTAGGCAATCACGTCTAAGCTCTTAAATATCACAATGTTAATGATCTCAATTTTTTTAACTCAAGCTCAGAATTCTCTGAGTTTCATTACTATATTAGTTTCTATATATCTAATTGCCTACTTAAAATTCCTGCCCTCATTTCTTCAAAGACACCCAAATTTGACGTATCAAAAACCTAACTTGTCATATTCCTCAAATCTAGTCATTGTCTTATGTTTCTCAAATCAGTAAGTGTATGACCATCGTTTGGTTGTATAGGCTAGAAATATGAAAGTTATTCTTTTATCTTCCTCTCCCCCATTCTCATACCCAAGTTTACTCCCTAAATTTCTTGAATATGCTTATTTCTATTCTCACTGCTACTCCCTAGTCCACATAGAAGCATCAACGTTTTCAAAATGCAAGCCTTATCATATAACCTCTTGCTTCAAAATCTTTCAATATATTCCCATTCTTTTTAATATAAATCCAAACCCCAAATCTTAAAATGTCCTAAAAGGCCTGCATGATCTGGCCCCTGCATATCTCTCCCTCCCTCTCTACATTCAATACTCCACGTATACTAGTACATGTAGTTTCTTGAAAGGGTCTTCCTCTTGCTTCAAGGTCTTTGCATATGAAGTTCTTTCTGTCTGGAACTACCTCTCCCACAACTGACTCCAGGTTACGACTCAAATCTCAGTTCAAACTAAAAAATTCCTGTTATGTGACTCCATAGCCCCATTGTACTTTTCTTTCAGAGCACTTATAATTATTATTATGCATCATATTTGTATAATTATTTATCTTTTGAGTGTCCTCATCACTGGAGTATAACCTTTTTAAGGTCAGAGGCCATATCTACTCACAACCTCGGGCCTGATACCATGCTAGGCATAAAGTAGGCTCCAGGAAATGTTTACAGAATGATTTGGTGAATGGTGGAATGAATGAATAAAACAAGACTCAAGGTCAAAGAGATGTGCATTCCTGGAGTATATTTGCATGCTGAGAGGAAAGACCCAGTTGAATGACAGTCTAAAGACATATAAGAGAGAAGGGATGGTTTTTAGAGTAGTTTTCTGGAAATGTTGGATATAGAAGGTAAGTTAGGTACATAGAACATAGGTGGAGCAGGTTCACTCTAAAATTACTGACATATTTGAGAAATCTAAAGGGTGTTGACTGGCTAGTGCATATTAAAGGTTCCTGGATAAGAATCCAAGAACAAATATCTCTTATTGGGGTTGCTGGCGTCTTAAACTTTCAGGCTCAATCTTCCCATCTTTTGAAAGAGTCATGCTGTTCATTATAAGATGAGCCAGGAAAGATATAATGTAGGAGGGACTTAACCTATATAAATCTCTGGAGAAAAAAACTGACTCCTTTTAAGGAGGCTAGAGACAGAGTCATTTACTTGCATTATTCTCATCATCATGAGTCTCCTGGAAGTATGCATAGCAGATTGTTCTGTCTTTACTAAATTACCTAAGCAATTCCAAGAAGGCCACAGACCCTGGGAGGTGGGATATAGGGGGATAAGATGCTCTAATACCAGTGGCCTTGCAAGTCAGAGATATTTAGGTTTCAATAATATGAACTGTGACTAGGAATATTACTTAATGGAAGAGGGGGAATGCTTCAATTTCTTCATCAGTAAACCAAGAAAGGTGTTACTACCTTACAGGGCTATTGTGAGAAAAAACAATGACAATGTCAATGTGAGCAACTAGAATACTGCCTAGCACAGAATAAACCCTCCAACAACAGTACCATTCTTCTTTGGCAGATGCAAGAGAAATACTCCTGGAAAGAGCATTCATGTTTACATAAAGTTCTAAGATGATGCTATATCAGAAGGTCATCTAACAGCAATATCTGGGACCAAATCTATTTTAGATTAATGATATTTCCCAGAGCTTAAGTATCTATCTTAACATCTAAAGAGTAAAATAATTGAAGACATTTCAGCACATAAAGTATGGTTGCTTACTATGGGACATAAAAAATAGTAAGCAATGAATGAGTCTACAAAGTATATATGTCACAAATATTTTTACATGATAAGAATTTATGCCAATAAACTGAATGATACATTCATCATCATTGTGCATCCCCAAATTTTGCTGGTAAGTTAGTTTTCTTCCTACTGCTGCCAGTTCACTCAGTTTTAACATCTTTATGGTTGTAGTTTTTGGTTTTTATTTCCATTATATTGATTAAGGTATGAGCTACAACAAAAGACACAAACACACAGATTATGTTTTTGCAAACCAATCTAATGTTTCAAAATGGTTATTATCCACCAAAACATGTTAACAACCTTGAATTGTCACAACTCCTGATTTTTCTAGTCAGCCTATTGAGACATCACTCTATCTGTTCACAATTGCAAAACTTCAGTTATTTTAAGGACATGATTCTTAAATAATCTTTTTTAAAAGCCATTTTCCTTTTATAAAAAGCTATATTTCAATAATAATTCTATTATTTTGATGTTTCCCTTGCTTAAATTCACAGATTAAAAAAAGTCTCCTAATGCACATTGTTCTTTGACAGAAATTCTTTTCATTCTTTTTTTTTTACTAATAATCCTATCTAACCTCACAAAACTGGGACCATGTCAACTCCATTCTCCATCCAGACAAATTCCATCAACTCTGAAAAGCAATGTCCCAAATCATATCAGGCATACCTGAGGTAGAATTTTAAGGAGCTTGTGATTGTCTTAATGTCCCAGTCACTATTATGAAAATCAACATCTCCTGGGCATTTAGGATCTATTTGAGAGAAGAAAAATAAGAAAAAAGTTAATGTTCCACAAGATCTTACTTTGTATGCCTTTAAAAGAAAAAATAACGTACATTAATTAAAAGATAGTCTAACCAGTTTTCAAAAGATGAAAACATTACAATAAATATGTCTTTGAGGTCTCAGAAGTTCCCTTGCATTCCAATTAGTCATGTAAGGAGCTTAGAAGTCATCTCTTTCACTCACACAATAAGAAAAAAAATTGAACAAACTAAAAATCCAGTCCTCTTAGTTCCATCAGAGAACTGAGGACATAGGGCCAACTACTGTCCCCAAAACTGAGGATACAAACAGGGATACAGAGAACTGAAACTTAGAGAGCAGAAGCCCAAGAGTAGAAAACTCCTTGGGAACCAGTCAGGGCTTGAAAAACCCAACTTATGATTGACAAATTGTTAGAAGCTCAGTGTGAACAAGTTTGAGAGTTAAAAATTGTAAGGGGGCCCAGTCTTAGGGAATCCCCTTTGCTTTTGTGAGCTTTATGCTCAGGAGCCCTATTAGGTTCTCATGGTGAAGATCTGATAAAAATTCCCTCACATTACTACAATTCTTAAGAGTGGGATAAGAAAATCAGCCATTTAAAAAATATGCACAGAGCATTTCATTCTTCTTAACAAGGCCTACCCTCAAGAGAAACTATTTTGCCACACCCTAATGTACTGAGGTTTTACCAGAGCTTAGCTGACCTAGGAAAGGGGAAATTCTTAACTCTGGACCTGGCATGCTTTCTTGTCTCTTCTAAGGGGAAAACCTGAAACACAACTGAGCAGTACTTGTGAAATCATAGGTCAGAAGCATAGCTTCACTAAAAGACTGGGACATAATTATAGAATTGTAGAATGCTACCCCTCCTCTCACGCTTTACCACCACATCAGTAGGCCTCCTGGATAATAACAAGGGAATAGTTCTAAAAGAACGATTCTTCTCAGACAATATTTAAGAAATCTCTCGGGAAATGTCAGTAGAAACTTCCAAAACTAAAAGGCAAAATGTGACAAAGAATATATATATATGTTCATGTATAACTGAAAAATTGTGCTCTACACTGGAATTTGACACAATATTGTAAAATGATTATAAATCAATAAAAATGTTAAAAAAAGAATGAAAATTATAGAATAACAGCGAACTGTGGGACAATAACATAAGTTCTAACATACATGTAATAGAAGGACCAGAAGGATAAGAAAAAGGAACAGCAGAAATATCTTAAGCAATAATTACTGAGAGTTTCTCAAAACTAATAATAAACACCAAAACATAGATCCAGGAAGCTCAGAAAACACCAATCAGAATACATACCAAAAAAGAAAAAAATCTACACCTAGGCATATCATGGTCTAACTAAACAAAATCAAAGAGAAAGAAAAAATCTTGATAGAAGCCAGAAGAAAAAACACCTTACCACAAGAAGAGCAGGATAAGAATTATTCTTACTTTTCTCAAGAAACCATGTAAACAAGAAGAGAGTGGAATGAAATATTTAAAATGTTAAAAGGAAAGAAGATAAGCTGTAAAGAAAGAAAATATCTTTCAAAGGTGATTCAGAAATAAATACGTTATCAGATAAACAAACATAGAGAAAATTTGTTACCAGAAGAACTGCCTTGCAAGAGATGTTAAAAGAACTTCTCCATAGAGAAACCTATGGGTCAATAATTCAGATTTACATAAAGAAAGGAAGAGTATTAGAGAAGGAATAAATGATGGTAAACAAAACATTTTATTTCTCTTATTCTTAATTGGTCTAAGAAGTAAACATTCAAAATAATAGTGACAATGTATTCAGTGATTATAGCTTATGGATAGTCAAATGAATCACAAGAATATTATATGAGATTAGAGAGAGGAATTAGAAGTACTCTGTTATAAAGTACTGGCACTACCAGTGTATAAAAATAGCATTATATGAAAGAAGACTTGGATAAATTGTAAATGTAGAATGCACATGCAAGGGCAACCACTAAAAAAGAGCTTTTCTAAAAATAAAAGTATAATTGATATGCCAACAGAAGAGAAAAAAATGGAATCACAGAAAAATACTCAATTAGACTCAGAGAAGTCAGAAAAAGAGTGGAAAATGAAAAGAAGAACAAGGACAATGACTATAAAACAGGAAAAAATACGGTAGGTATTAACCTAAATGTATCAATAATCCCTTTAAATGTCAATGGTATAAACACACCAATGAAAAGGCAGAGACTCTCAGAGTGTATTATAAAACAAGAAACATGTGAGGCAAAACTGATAGGATTATAAGGAGGTGAATCCACATTTATTTCTGGAGACTTCAACACTTCTCCTTTTATCAATAACTGACAGGTTCAACAAGCAGAAAATCAGTAAGTAATTGAACTGAAGAACATCATTAATCAACTGGATTTAATTGAAATTTATAAATTACTTCATCCAACAAAAGTAGGATACACATTCTTCTAAAGTTCATCTGTAACATTCACCAAGATAGACCACCTTCTGGGCCATAAAACATACCTTAATAAATTCAAAAGAATAATACACCAATATGAAATTAAACTCGAAAGCAGTAACAGTAAAATAAGTAATATTCAATGCAATCCTTATCAAAATACAAATAGCATTTTGCACAAAACTAGAACAAATAATTCAAAAATTTGTAGGAAACCCAAAAGACCCCAAATAGCCTAAACAATCTTAAGAAGTACAGAAGTGGAGGTATCCCACTCCCTGATTTCAAATTATACCACAAAGCTACAGTAATCCAAACAGTATGGTACTGCCATAAAAACAAGACACATAGATCAATGAAACAGAACAGAAAGCCCAGAAATGAACCCACACTTATATGGTCAGTTAATCTATGACAAAGGAGGAAAGAATATACAATGGGGAAAAGACAGTCTTTTCAATAAATCGTTTGGGAAAACTTGACAGCTACATGCAAAAGAATCAAACTGGAATACTTTCTCACACCACATACCAAAATAAACTCAAAATGAATTGAAGGCTGAAGTATGAGACTTGAAACCATAAAACTTCTACTAGAAAACGGGGATTAAGCTCTTTGACATCAGTCTCAGTAATATTAGGTGGTGGTGGTGGGGATATGTCTCCTCAGGCAGGAAAATAAAAACAAAAATAAACAAATGGGACTATATCAACCTACAAAGCTTCTGCATAGCAAAGGAAACTGTCAACGAAATGAAAAGTCACCTACTGAATGTGAGGAGATATTTGCAAATGATATATCCAACAAGAGATTAATATCCAAAATATACAAAAAACTCATACAATTTGACATAAAAAAACTAACAACACAATTTAAAAAATGACAAGGACACGGATAGAAATTTTTCCAAAAGAATTCATACAGATAGCCACAGGCAAAAAGATGCTCAATATCATTAATCATCAGGGAAATGCAAATCAAAACTACAGTGAGCTAACACCTCACATCTGTCAGAATGGCTATTATCAAAAAGACAAGAATTAACAAGTGTTGTGAGGATGCGGGAAAAAGAACCCTCATTCACTGTTGGTAAGAATGTGCACTGGTGCAGCCACTAGAAACCAGTATGGAGATTCCTCAAAAATTATAAATTAAAATTAAGTTTGACCATACGATCCAACTATCCCACTTCTGGGTATTACCTGAAGAAAAGGGAAATGCTACTTTGAAAAGATATATGTACTCCTATGTTCACTGCCACATTATTTACAATAGCCAAGGTATGGAGGTTCAACCTACATTTCCTTTAAATGATGAATGGATAAAGAATACATGGTATATATACACAACAGAATAATACTCAGCCATAGAAAAGGTGAAATCTTCCTATTTGTCACAACATGGATGGACCTAGAGGTATTATGCTAAGTGAAATAAGTCAGACAGAGAAAGACAAATATGATTTCACTTATATGTGGAATCTAACAAAACCAAAACAAATGGACAAGTATAACCAAACAGAGTCACAGATACAGAGAACAAAGAGGTGGTTGCCAGTGGGGTAGTAGTTGGAGGAAGGAGAGACATAAGTGAGGGAGATTAAGAGGTACAAACTTCCAGTTACAAAATAAATGTGTTATAGTTATGAAATTTACAGTGTGGGAAATATAGTAAATAATTATGTAATGTCTCTGTATGGTGACAGATGACAATCATTCTCATCATGGTAATCATTTTGAATTGTATAGAAATATTGAATCACTATTTTGTGTACAGGAACTAACAGTGTTGTAGGTCAATTACACTTCAAAAGCAAACTCATAGAAAAAGAGATCTGCTTTGTGGTTACCAGGGATGAGGTATGGTGGGAGGGATTGGATTAAGGCAGTCAAAAGCTACAAATGTCCAATTATAAGATCAATAAGTACCAGATATTTAATTTACAGCATGACAAATATAATTAACATTGCTGTACATTATATATGAAAGTTAAGGGAGTAAGCCCTAAGAGTTCTCATCACAAGGAAAAAATTATTTTTCTATTTCTTTAATGTTGTATTTGTATGTAATTATAGGTGTTCACTAAACTTATTGTGGTAACCATTTCATGATGTATGTAAGTCTAATCATTATTCTGTACACCTTAAAGTTATACAGTGCTATATGTCAATTATATCTTAATAAAAATTGAAGGAAAAATAGTGGTTAGTTGGAATTGAGATATTCTGTAAGTGTAAAATAGACACCATATTTTGAAAAATAAGTATGAAAAGAGTGTAAAATATATCATTAGTAATTTATTATATTATATGTTAAATTGATAACATTCTTAATGTAATGGGTTAAAGTTTATTATTGTAAAAATGAATAAGTCCAGTGTCTCATCTGAATATCATCTAAATCAAATATGAGTAAGATAATTCATCCTGAGGCAAATTGTTCTGTAGCTGGCAACCTGTGAAATTTAACAAGTTAAGTGCTTCCAAAATACAAATTTAGGACAGATATAGAACAAACACTCCCATTCCAAAAGAAAGAAATGGGAAATTAGAAAGGGGTAACAGGTCCTGAGCAAATCTAAAATCTTAAGGCCAATTTGGGTGGGAATCATAACTTCTGGTCACACTGGAGTGGTGGTCCTGTCCCAAGGTTATGGAGGGACCTGCTCCAATGGCTTTGTTGGCACAGTCCATTCTGCAGCTCTCCTGGGTTAGAGTTCAGACTATGTGGCTCTCCCAGGCTTGAACTGCATACATGTGGTTCTACTAGTCTAGGGTAATAGAGGCAGCTCTGTCCCTACAGCTCCACTGGGCATTGCCCCAGTGGAGGTTCTGTGGTGTCTGTACCCTCACAATGGCCCTTTGCCTCCATTCATCAAAATCTATGTAGAAATGGCCACACCTCTATAGATCTTGCATTCTGAATGCTGGCAGAGAACGCACTGCAATGATGCCCACAAGGTTTAGTGTCTGTGCCTTCCAGAGGGGCAGCCACTTCCAGCCTGTGCATCACTTGATATAACCCTTTTCTCTTAGAGAAGTGTCTGGCCTATAGCAGGCAGGCTCCATCCTTGTGCACTATGAAAAGGTAAAAGATACCTGGCTACAGAATCAACATTTTAATTGCTTGAATGAGAATGATATCCTCCTATATAAATTAGTAAATTGTATACTGTGAAGCATATTGCAACCTTATTTATGTAAAATCTTGGCCCTGCCCGAGGCCTGTCCATTTTCAGTAAAGGTAGAGGGGCCATCAATTTAGCCGTATGCCATATTTAGGCTTCTTAATTTTCATAAGAAGCTATCCACCTCAATTTCAGCTCAACTGTGTGTAAAGCATACAGGTCTGCATGTAACTGACATGATTGTGATTTCTGCATTCCAGTTATTTATCTGAGAATGCCAATTCCAGCTTATATTGCCTAATTCTTATACACATCTTTATGACAAAATAGTATTTGTAGAGGATTATTGGATAAACATGAAATCCATATATTCCCCTAGGTTGGTGATGGAATTTGGCTTTTCCACCCAAACACATTAACCTCTGAAACTGTGGATTATCAAAAAAAATGGTTGTTGGAGTAATTTTTCCTTTTTCTACTCATTTAGACCTCAAAGTTTTGGGCAAGAATTCACATTAATATCTTACAAGCCCAAATTTGACTCCTGCATTATTTGTCTATAATGCAATAGAAATAACAATCTGAAAAATTATTAGGTCTAGGAAAAGTCTATTATAGGTCAAAAGAAGGGAAATACCCTGAAGAATCAGAATACAGGCATCTCTCTGGAAAAACAAAAACAAACTCCAAAATACAAACAAAAAGAAAAGTTTTCTGTAAGAAATAGAAAGTTTTAAAACTTTGCTGATAAGTTGTCTAAATAATTAAAGGTGGATTCAATGAAAACATTCTCAAATAGTTATGAAAATAAAAATTATTCTTATCTGAGGAATAGGATATGTACTTAATCTAATAAAGATTTACAATGGTGTGAGGATAAATGATTAATGACCAGGTTGGCTGGGGGAGAAGAGGAGCCTTGATTTGTAATATTTGCCAATTTCCAAGGTATGGGGCCAGTTCCAAGATATCACATGATGTAAATGAACTTGAAGTTGGGAAAAGATGTACACAACAACCAGGCCTCATGAGCCACTATGAGCACCTCCAGCACACCACTGAAACTGTCTCAAATGGTCAGTTGATATCACAGTTAAATGGTGAAACACTAGAAGCTTAAGATTAGAAGCCAGATAGGAAACCTGCTTTAATCACTATTACTTATCATTGGATCAGAACGTTAAGAACATTAATTCTTAAATCTAGCTTCCATAAATCTCTGAGAAGCTTTTAAAATGACAATGCCTAAGGCACCACTCTATGTGAATTAAATCAGAATCTCTGGAGCTGAGTCTCAGTTGTTTTTTAAGCTCTCCAGGTGATTTTAATGAATGACAAAGTTGGTGAACAGCTAGCATACTTAATGTACTTAAACAAGAAAAAGAAAACTTAAAGCTGTTGTAAAGGAGATAGAATAATCATTATTTATCTATTAAACAACTGTCTACCTGAAAAATGCAAGATAAACAATTGAGAAAATTGTTAAAATTCATGGGAGAGCTTGCTAAAATCCCTGGCCAGAAAATAAAAACAAAAATCAGAAGCATCCTATATACTAGCAATAATCAGCTCAATCAGAAAAAAAAAAAAAAAGACACTCTGTGTGTGTATGTGTGTGTATGTTATTTATATAATCAAACCTAGGAATAAATATACATAAATGTTTATGACTTATCTAGAGAAAAATATAAAACAAAATAAAATGGGCATAAATGAAAATAAATACTGTGATTCTGGACAGGAGAACTAAATATTGAAAAGTAATCAAAGTGATTCCAATTAAGTTGTAGATTTTATAATGTTCAAATAAAAATATCAACAAGCTTATGTTTTCTGGAACATGATAAAATTTTACATGGGGCAATGAATTAGCAAAAATGGCTGAAACAATTTTTTAAAAGCAGAATAATTGGGGAGAATTTGTGCTACTTGATAGAAGAATGACTAATGATGCTATATCAGTAACAAGGTCATACTAGCACAAGAATAGAACAGTGGAAGAAATGAAAAGCTCATGAAAAGACCATCATGTAAATATAAAAACTTAATTATAATAAAAGCAGCATTATAAATCAATGAAAAAAAGTATTCAATAAATAGAGCATAGAAAATTAACAATTTGGAAAAAAGTTGTTAGAACTCCATTTCACAACCAAGCAATATATTCAAATTGAAATTAACAGAAAAGTTAAAATGTAAAAAAATAAATAAATAATCATTAAACAATTCACGGAAAACTAAGTACATTTTTATAGGCTTCTTGGATAGGGAATGACATTCTGAGCATACTAGAAACAGAAGCTTTGTATGTGCCTTGGAGCATTCCATGAATATATTACAAGGTTGACAAGTTCTAGAAACTGACAGAGATGACCACTTGAGAGCTATACTGGGGTCATGCTTTGATGTAGAACGTGCACTACACCTGTACATTCCCAAAATGAACCTACAGTTAGGTGACAAACTGCATCAGAGTTATTTGGGAAGCTTTGTGAAATGCATATTCCTGAATCTCAAGAAAAGAGATTGTTTCATTGGGTCGCAGATTAGGCCTAAAGGTTTTGTTGTGTTTTCTAATAACAACTTCTCAAATGTAATTCTAGGGTAAGACTGTTTGCCTGTCATGTAATGTGATAGATAATAAGATTGGGAGTAAAAATAATCACAGAAATATCTTGGTCAAAGTTCTAACCACTACTCCAAATGAGGGCACAATGCTTTTTTTCCCCCTTACATTAAGAGGTTAAAAAAAAAAAAAAAACCCAAACCAAAAAACAGACAGACAAACAAACAAACAAAAAAACCCACCACCAAAAATTTACCCTTACAATAGCAAGAAGATTACAGTAGCTCTTCTAAAACACTTGAGTCATGTTAGAGTATTAATTAAGAAAAGAGACACAAATTAATTAAGAAAAGAGATTAGTAATATATTACTGTGAAAATTCTGGTTGCATTAATGGTAAGATAAGTTTTTATTACTTGTAGCTGATAAAACTGAGCGTGAGCAAGAAAGAGAAGTGATTAACAGAAAGTGAAGGCAAAATGAGACTAGTAGGCTATGACGCAAATCATGCAGTCAGTAATGACTATTGTGAAGACTGATCATTTTCACCAAGATATAGTCTTGACAGCTGTAATTTAGACTCTTGCTTATCACCCTTCTTCAGTTATAAAACCTAGGGATGGCAGACTAAAGGACAGCTAAAAGAAAAGTCACTTGTTCTTTTGTTGTTGCTATATATAAGACGTGTATCTCAAGTACAGTGATAAAAGACAATCCATCCATAGAGTAACAAATGTTATAAATTATGGTTATGGGAGATCTTTGAATATTTAATAACTAATAATGGCATGTTCTTCCATCAATAAGAGAGATGCTGGTTGTAAACATCAGAAATAGCCACACTGGTGTCTCTCAGCTATTTCAGACCTGTTTCCTGCTATATATGTAGGAGAGAGGGGTGCTACCTAAAAACGGGTGGAAGCTACCTTAGTTAATAGATTAAAACAAAACCATCTATGACCTTTTGGTTCTTCTTGGATTCAAATTATCTCCAGATGATTAATAATATTTATAACCTTGAGTCAGTAATTCTACTTTGGCAAATCTACTTAAAGCATACATTAGAATTAACTCACCCACAAATTATGTCATCTCAAAAAGGAAATAAATGTTCAACAAGAAGGAAATTATCAGATTATTGGCTGGTCCTTTTATGTATCATAATATTATTTAGCCATTAAAATATTGTGAAGAATTTTTAATCATATGGGAAATGCTTATCTCAAGGTAATGGGGGCCACATAAATCTAAATCTAAATCTCCCTACATATCCTCTGTAAAACAACATAAACAACCAGAAACACATAAAAGTACACAAAGCAATGGTCTCCACATAACAAAAACACAGAGAACACCCAAATTCTAAATCCCAATGAAGTATCACTCATAGTTCTCCTCCACAAACCTTCATAGGGAGCAAGGTCAATGCTGGGAAAAATTCATTCATGAGAAAAGAAGGGGACTAGAGGCCTAAGATTAATCTAAAACCAGTGCCAGAAAGACAAAGTCTACATAAACTATAAAAATACTGAAAAACAGTCAGAGTAGATCAAAGCACTTAGGGAAATGTGTTCTAAGCAGTCTTCAAAAGGCAGTCTTTCAGATGACTGGATAAAGAAGATGTGATACACACACACACACACACACACACACACACACACAATGGAATATTACTCAGCCATGTAAAGAATAAAATAATGCCATTTGCAGCAACATGGATGGACCTAGAGATTATCATATTAAGTGAAGTAAATCAGACAGGGAAAGAGAAATATCATGTGATATCGCTTATGTGTGGAATCTAAAAAAAAAATGATACAAATTCTATTTACAAACCAAAAACAGACGCATGGACACAGAAAACAAACTATGGTTACCAAAGGGGAAAGAACAGGGGAGGGATAAATTAGGAGTTTGGGAATTAAAAAAACACATTATTATATTTAAAATAAACCACAAGGATCTACTATATAGCACAGTGAACTATATTCAATTTCTTGTAATAACATATAATGGAAAAGAATCTGAAAAGAAAAGAAAAGAAATATATATATATATATATATATATATATATATATATATATATGTATATGTATAACAATTGCTTTGCTGTACACCTGAAACTAACATTGCAAATCAACTAAACTTCAATAAAAAAATAAAAATTTTAAAAAGGAAAAAAAGGCAGTCTTTGCATAGTAAACTTACGGTTACAGGGGGAAAGGATGTGAGAAGTGACAAATTGGGAGTCTGAGATGTGTAAATACTAACTACTATATATAAAATGGATTTTTTTAAAAAACCAAATTTTTTCTGTATATCACAGGGAACTATATTCAATATATTGTAGTAACCTATAATGAAAAAGAATGTGAAAAGAATTATATGTATGTATATGTATGATTGAAACATTATGCTGTACACCAGAAACTGACAAATTATAACTGACTATACTTCAATTTTAAAAAAGGAGTCTTTGAAAGGTATTGCTTCTAGGAAAGATGAAACAATAAAATAAGAGAAAACACCTTTGAAGATTGTGTGGACAAAAGGAACTGAAGTAAAACAGAACATTTTAGGAAGGATAAAGATCTACCAGACAAATGGAATCAGTATCAGACAAAGTAGACTTCAAGCCAAAAATCATTAAAGGAGACAAGGGATATTTTTTAATGCTAAAAGACAGACTCAAAGTAAAAAAAAAAAAAAAAAAAAAAAAAAAGAATAGTTACAAATATCTGTGCATCAAATAACACAGCAACCAACTTTATAAAGCAAAAATATAGGGGATACAAGGAGATGTCAACAGAAACACTAACAATAAGGGACTTTAACATACCATTTCCATTACAGGACAGATCAAGCCAACAAACAAGTAAGAATATAGAAGCTAAATAATATAATCAGCAATGTCATTCTTACAGATATATATCAAATTATATACCCTGATAATGGAGACTACCCTTCTTCTCAAGTACACATAAAACACAAAATCTGATTTCATAATAGGTCACAAATATAGCATCAATAAGTTCCATAAAGTTGAAATACTGTACACATTCTCTAATCACAATGCAATAAAATTGGAAATAATTTTAAAGTCTATTCTACCTGGAATATTTTAATTTTCTATTAAATAAATGTTGAGTAAAGAAAGAAATGCAAACTAAAATTACAAAAATTCTGGAAAAATACCATGATAATGAAAACACTACATATAAAAACCTATGGGGTACATTTAATAAGTTGATAAGGGGGAACATTCACTAACTTAAATGTGTTCATCAATAAAATGAGAATGATTAAAATTTCAGCTCAAAAAACTAAAGAAAGAACAGCAAAGCAAACCAAAATAAAGCAAGATGAAGAAAGGAAATAACAAAAACAGCAGAAGTTAATATGGAAGGGAATATAAAAACAGTAGATCTAATTAATAAGCTGAAATACTAGATTATTTTGGAAAAAAATACAAAATAGACAAGCCACAAGACAACTTTATCAAAAAAGAAGTATCCAAAAAAGCACATGTATGAGAAAGGAGAAAATCACACACAGAAGAAATTTTAAAGGTCATAAGAGACTTACAACTCAGTGCTAATAAATTTTAGGACTGGATGAAATTTTACCAAGACTGACCCCACCAGAGATAGAAAGTTTAAAGAAATAATTTTCCACAGTGGAAACAGAGAACGTTATCACTGACCTAATGTGTGAACACACATAAAAACAACACAGAGGAAATTCTACTAAACATGGAAAGAACAGAGAGTCTCCATGATCCATAAATTTTCTGGGGCATTGTAAATGAAGGAAAATATCTTTAGCCCTGAAGTGAGTTTCTTGTAGGCAGCTTATAGGTATGCCTTTTTTTAAAAAAAATCTTTTCAGACACACTATGACTTTTGATTGGAGCAGTTCATCAGTTTACATATAATATAATTATTGATAGCTGTGTACTTACTGCCATTTTTGCTAATTGTTTGTGGATTGTTTCTGTAGTTCTTTTTTCCTTCCTTGCTCTTTTACTCTCTTTCCTTGTGATTTAATAACTGTCTTCAGTGTTATGATTGGATTCCTTTGACTTTTTTGTGTGTGTATCAATCACAGATTTTTGGTTTATGGTTATCATGTGGTTTATATATAGCAATATATCTGTATATATATATATATACACACACACACACAATTATATGCATATTATATACATATATATATGATTATTTTAAATTGCTGATCTCTCAAATTTAAATACATTTTAACAACCCTTATTTTTACTCCACCCCTCCATGTTTATTGTTTCTGGCAATATATTTTACATCTTTTTGTTTTGTGTTTTGTGTGTCCCTTAACTACCTTCTACAAGGTTGATTTACTACCTTTACTATATATTTCGCCTTACAAGTGAGTTTTTTTTTCCTTTCATAATTTTCATGTTTCTACTTGTGGCTTTTTCTTTTTCACTTAGAGAAGCCCCTTTAACATTTCTTGTAAAGCTGGTTTGGTGGTGCTGAACTCTTTTAGCCTTTGCTTGTCTGTAAAACTTTTGATTTCTCTATCAAATCTGAGTGGAATTCTTATCTGATAGAATATTCTTGGTTATAGGATTTTTCCTTTCATCACTTTAAATATATTGTACCATTCCCTTCTGGCCTACAGAGTTTCTCACAAAAAGCCAGCTGATAGCCTTACGGGAGTTCCCTTATTCATAACTTGTTGATTTTCCCTTGATGTTTTTAATATTTTTTCTTCAATTTTCACCATTTTAATTACAACGTGTCTTGGTGTGGAAGGATGGATAAGCCAGGTAATTTTTGAACAAAGTATACCTTCAGGATAAAGGTCAAAAGAAATATAAACAAACATTGAGACCTACTTAGTAGGTTTACTCTTTTAAGAGCTATGAGTCAGTAATTCAGAAATTACACCCTGTGTATTCTAGGACCAAGCAAATTTGTAAATATGTTTTCAATAATGGGAGCCAGGTTTCTCACTGTCTAAGAAGTGAATCACAAATATGGAAAGGTGTAAGGTTTTAATAAGTCACACAGTGTCAAACTGGAATTAAAAGTATTAAGGTATCAGAATACACAGATATGTAAACATATGTGTGTATGTATATATGTATGTGTGTGCTGAGTGCTGAGAAGATCTGGAAGAAATGAGTACAACTACTGCCCAGATCTTGGTTTCTAATTACTTTTCTCCACTGAAATGAACTAGAGCTCCTTAGAGAAATGGCTGGATCCAGGGCCGGGAATGGCAAAGTAAAAGACAATCTACAGAATGGGAAAAAAATATTTGCAAATGATGCAACTGACAAGAATATAAAACTTAATAATAAAAAAAAGCAAACAACCCAATCCAAAAATGGGCAGAAGACCTAAACAAGCAATTCTCCAGTGAAGACATACAAATGGCCAATAGGCACGTGGAGAAATGCTCAATATTGCTAATTATCAGAGAAATGCAGATCAAAACTACAATGAGGTATCACCTCACTCCAGTCAGAATGGCCACTATTAAAAAGTCCACGAATGATAAATGTTGGAGAGGGTGTGGAGAAAAAGGAACCCTCCCACACTGTTGGTTGGAATGTAAATTGGTGCAGCCACTATGGAGGACAGTATGAAAGGTCCTTAAAAAACTGAAAATAGGCTTACCATATGATCCAGCTGTCCCACACCTGGGCATATACCTGGGGAAAACTATAATTTAAATAGACACATGTACCCCAATGTTCATAGCAGCACTATTTACAATAGCTAAGACATGGAAACAAACTAAATGTCCATTGATAGATGACTGGATAAAGAAGTTGTGCTATATATATATAATGGAATACTACTCAGCCATAAGAAAGAATAAAATAATGCCATTTGCAGCAACATAGATGGACCTGGAGACTGTCATACTAAGTGAAATAAGCCATAGAAAGAAAGAAAAATACCATATGATATCACTTATATGTGGAATCTTTTAAAAAATGATACAAATGTCTGTATTTACAAAACAGAAACAAACTCATAGACAGAAAACAAACTTATGGTTACCAGGAGGGAAATGGGAGGGTGGAGAGAAAATTGGAAGTTTGCAGATACAAACTACTATATATAAAATAGATAAACAACAAGGTCCTACTGTATAGCACAGGGAACTACATTCAATATCTTGTAATAACCTATAATGAAAAATAATGTGAAAAGGAATATATATGTGTGTGTGTGTATGTGTCTTTAACTGAATCACTATGCTGTACACTAGAAATTAACACAATATTATAAACCAATTATACACCAATTATACTTCAATTAAAAAAGAGAAGATGTGGCCTTTAATAATCTTTTCTTTTTGTTTTTCTGATTAATGCCTTTTAATGAATAGTCCCTTCTCTCCAGTTGAGGGTAGTCAGTGACATTTTACATCCTATCTTCCCTTGGCATATTTTTACAGGCTCCTTGTTTAATTCCACTTCAATAGTTAGACCTAGGGTACTTATTTCACTAATTGCTCAGTAGAATTTGTGTCACATTTGCTCTATTGATTCTGATATCTGCATGCAGGACATATATGAATTTAGGTAATGTCCTTAGGAACTTAGTTTGAGAAGCATCTAGTTCCATCTGTTAGTGTTAACGGGCAGATGATTTACATCACAAGATACTCAAATCTGTAACATAAGAGGAAATTAAAAAAAAAAAGACATCAACCTCTCTCTACTGCCATTTATTCTGTTACTGCTTATGATGCCAGATGGGGCTGAACTGGGAGAGAATTGAAAAAGTTATTGTAATAAAAGTAGATGTATAAGTTTTATAAATCTTTCTGTAAGACATAGGGGAAGTCAGTAAAATTTTCCAAGAAACTCTAAGGCTGGCTGGTCTTCTCTACATCGCCAAGGGCTCCAGGGAGGTCATTAGAGTTAGCAACAGAATCTTGACATTTCTATATTTATATTACATTCTGGATCACTAGAATGAATCAGAAGTTAAAGAGGCTCAAAATATCTAAGAGACATCTCTATGACATAGAATAGAAAGAAAAGGTAAATAAGTTCCTAAGAAAAAAAGAAAAATTATAACTGTTCTAGGAAAGGCAAAGATTATGAACAAACCAGAGATCAGGAGAGAGTTACAATGTTCATTATAATCCAAATTATAATGCTACCTACCATTTATTTTTAATAGCTAACAGGTATTGAGTTCTTAACTGTATGATAGGAACTTTGCCAAGTACTTTACATATATTACCTTATTAAATCCTTGAAATTTTATGAAACAAGTAATCTTATTTGTCCTATTTTATACATAGGGAAACGGGGGCTCAGAAATTATGTTACTTTCTAAGGAACACAATTAGTAGAGGAGCTAAGATCAGAATATGTCTATGCTCTCAATCATTATGGTATACTGTTGATTTGATAGTTATTAGAAAAGTAGGAGAAAAAAACCCATCTCTATGTAACCAAGTAACCAACAGCTCACAGGTGAAGTTTACTGATTCCTTAGGAAGAAGTTAACTTTAAAATATGAACAATAGAGTAATTTAGAGAAAATGACTTAATATTCTTTGAAACCTATCAAAAATAGCAGTATAAGTATACGAGTTAAGAATATATGGGTACCACCCTGAATACAATAATTGATTAAGGCCAGGATCATGAAATGGATAGTAAGGCCATTGGGTATAATGTTCTTGCAAAGCAGAATATTCATTTGATGTTGGATTGTCACCTGATGAATTAATTACCAAATTAATAGAAGAGAAATGCACTTTTACAATGGGGATATCTGGCAATCACCACCTCAGGCAGGTGATTGAACTGCATCACTAATACTAGTAAAATAAGGTTTACCTTGACATGATACAATGAGAAGTATGGGTTCTCACCCATTATGCACTATTGCTAAAAATATTTATGCAGATATATTACTTTTTTCGACCTAACTTTCAATTTGCAGGAAACATGGGTGATAGAAGAACAAGTCATATAAAATGATGAAGAAGTGATCAGACAAATCTAGAACATGGGGCATAATCCAAGAAACTGGATAGGACTCCTCAAAAAGTCAATGTCAAAAAAAAAAGGTAGAGGTACTGTTCTAGATTAAAAGAGTGGAAAAATAATGGAACACAGAAGACTAAATGAATTCACCAAAGGCAAGAAAGAAGAAAAAGAATACAAGAAAATATTTTATTGAAAAAATAAAATAAAATGGTAGTTTGCAATAATCACAATATATGTAAGTGGAATAAATTCACCTAATGAAAAAATAATGTTTAAAGGAAGAGGCCAAGATGGCAGAGTAGTAGGATGCTCCTGGCTCACCCTCTCCCACAGATACACCAAGACTCACATCCACCGACCCACTCTGGCAACCAGAGCATCTGTGGAACTCCGACAGAACATCACCCTCTTCAAAAGACAAAGACGCCAAAAATCTGGTAGGAGAATGGAAAAAAAAGAAAGAAGAAAAGGCAAAACATTGCTGGACCAGTCCCACGGGGAGGAAGTGGCAAAGGAAGACTAGTGCTCCTTCTCTGGGTCTCCCTCTCTCCAACGGAGAGGCCAGTAGGACAGAGGGGGAGCCTCCGAGGCTCGGATCTCTACAGAGCAGACCTTGACCTACAGAACTAAGTTAAATGGGCACAGCGGGTCCCTGCGACACCCAGCCCAAGACTCGAGCCAGGAGCTGGGGGCTGGGACAGGCTGCCCGAGCTGGGCGGAGAACTGGGGCGGCTGCACTGAGGCAGCCCCTGGGGACCGCAGGGTGCTGCGCAACGTGGATGAGTGGGTGCACAGGACAGAGCTAACGGAGCCCTCCATAAAACAGCACAGCTGATGTGCTCCGGAGGGAAGGGTGCATACCCCCATCTCTGAAAACCCGCGGAAGGTTTTCAGCGAGGAGAGGCCGGGCTCAGATGTGGTGCTTGGCACCCAGGCGGGGGCGGGGGTGGGGTGAAATCTGAATCCGTGCCTGGGGGCTCCACAGCCTCAAAGGCCAGACAGAGACTTGTTTGCAGCCCGAGTCAGATAGGATCCTCCTACCCTGGTGCCTGGCAAAGTTCGAGCCGCCAGGACAAACAAGGAGCTGAGTTTGGGCACGGAGCAGGGGCGGGGCTGTTCTGCCATCTTCCTGGGCCCGCCTGCGGAGCACCGACCCAGGGTGGAGCGCGCAGCAGAGCATAGCATGCAGTGGCAAAGAGCTGCAGAGCGACCAAGCGCCCGGCACCAGGAGACGGCGAGTGGCCCCTGCCTTTCCCGCAGGAACACAACACCTGATCTAGTGCTAGAAGGGGGTGTGACCTGCTTGCTGACAGGGACTGGGAGCAGCACAGACTAGGGAGCCAACGGAGGGCCTCTGAAAACAGCAAGCTGAGTTTGCAAAACAGTGCAAAGACAGAAAGACTTCTCATTAAGAGCACACAGTCTCCAGGAGAACACCCCCTCCCTTTATTTTTAACCTGCTTTTACCTGTCATATTTTCTATTACCTTTTATAATTTTTACTTTTTAAACAATTATATATCCTCCCAGTTTTAATACGTTTTAATATTTCTTTTAAAATAATATTATTAAAATTATTTTTAAAAAACCACATCATGTCATTTTTATTTCTCTTGGTTTTGACCTCCTGTTATTGATTATGCACAGGTTTCAAATTTTTTTTTCTCTTTTCCCCTTTTTTAAAGGTTTTTAAGAGACATCTCAACCCGATTGCTATTCTGCTTCAACTTGCTCTTCAGTTATTCATTACACACTGTTTTCAAACCTTTTTATCTCCCCCTTTTCAAAATTCTCTCTTTATCATATCTTTTTTATCTGTTCTATTTTTTATTACCTTTCTAATTTCTACTTTCTAAACAACTATATATAATCCTAGTTTTAATTCCTTTAAAATTTTTCTGTCTAAACAATTGTATATGCTTCTAGTTTTAATTCCTTTTATGTTTTTCTTTTACAGTAGTTATATTATTAGTTTTTTTTTTAAAAAGACCTGATTTCATTTTCATTTCTTTTGGTTTTGATCTCCTGTTATTGGATATAAATAGGTTTCAAATATTGCTTTTGATCTTTTTTCCTTTTTTTAAAGGGTTTTTAAAAAGATGTCTCAACTAGAATGCTACTCTGATTCAAATTGCTCTTCTATAAATGATTATATGCTGTTTTCAAACCTTTTTTTCTCCCTTCTTTTAAAATTATCTTACTCTCATTCTCCTTTTTTTTAAAGTTTTATTCCTACATAGGCATTAGATAGATAAATAAATAAAATCCTTTAAGGACCACAATAGATAACTGATACTCCTTATCTAAGCCACAGTGCCAGAGAGATACGAGCAAGATGAAGAAGCAGAGAAACCATTCCCAATTAAAAGAACAAGAGAAATCCCCTGAAAGAACAATCAATGAAATAGACATCAATAGAC
Source organism: Camelus ferus (assembly GCF_009834535.1). Classification (NCBI taxonomy): domain Eukaryota; kingdom Metazoa; phylum Chordata; class Mammalia; order Artiodactyla; family Camelidae; genus Camelus; species Camelus ferus. The sequence continues at coordinate 7,104,767 of NC_045732.1, forward strand.
TACTAGATCAAGATTTCAAAAAAGGAGTTATCACAGTACTGAAGGAACTAAAAGAGATAGTGTTTAAAGATATAAAATATGTCAAAAATGAAATTGAAGCTATAAAGAAGAGCCAAGTGGAATTGGTAAAATCATTGGCTGACATGAGGAATGATCTAAAGGCTGTGCAAAGCAGACTAGATAATGTAGAGGAACGAATTAGTGACCTAGAAGACAGGACAGCAGAAAGCACCCAATCAAAATAGCTACAAGGTAAAGAAATAAAAACAAATGAAAATAGCATAAGGGACTGATGGGATAATATAAAGCATGCCAATCTAAGAATAATAGAGGTCCCAGAAGGGGAAGGAAGATCAAAGGCGATTGAAAAGGTATTGGAAGAAATCATGACTGAAAACTTCCCCAAATTAAAGACGGAATCAGATATCCAAGTACAGGAGGTTCAGAGGGTCCCAAACAGGAAGAACCCAAACAGACCTACACAAAGACATATCATAAGATGGCCAGAGTCAAGGATAAAGAAGTGATCCTAAAGGCAACAAGAGAAAAGCAAAGAGTGAGTTACAAGGGAACCCCCATAAGGCTCTCAGCTGATTTCTCTACACAAACATTACAGGCCAGAGGGAGCGTCAAGATATATTCAAAGTCCTGAATGAAAAAATGATGCAGCCTATGATACTTTATCCAGCAAGTCTATACTTAAGGATAGAAGGAGACATAAAGAATTTCACAGACAAGAAAACTAAAAGAGTGTAGCAACCTTAAACCCATGCTAAAAGAAATATTGAAAGCTCTTTGCTAAATAGAAAAGCAGCAGGATGCTACAGAAATGAGAAACTTATAAGTAGAAAGGTGATAACTCATGAATTACAAATAAAATAAACAAGAAATTGTAAAAGAAGACATAAACCGTTAAGAGTGGGAGATGGAAGCAAGAAAATATAGAGTATTTTTTTCTTTCTTTTTAAATTTTTTTTGTTTTTGGTAGGATGGGTTCAAGATATAGTAATGGGCTAATAGACTTAGAGAAAAGGGTAACCACAAGCCCAAAGTTTACAAGGGAGTCACAAAAACTAAATAAAATCCATGATAATACAAAGGAAAATTACCAAACCACAAAAGGAAGAAATAAGGAACAAAGAGGGAATACCAAATCAACTGCAAAGAAAAGTTGAAAATGGCAATAAACACCATTAATTACTGTACACGTTAATGGACTAAATGCTCCAGTCAAAAGACATAGAGTGGTAGACTGGATAATAAAGCAAGAACCTTCAATATACTGCATACAAGAGACCCACCTTAGGGAGGAGGACACATATAGATTGAGAGTGAAAGGATGGAAAAGGATATTCCATGCAAATGGAAAAGCCAAAAAAGCAGGTGTTGCAGTACTGATTTCAGACAAAATAGACTTTAAAACAAAGACCATAAAGAAATATAAAGGACCTTATATAATGATTAAAGGAGTAATAAAAGATGAGAATATTACACTCGATAATATATATGCACCCAACATAGGAGCACCTAAATATATAAAACAACTACTAACAGAGATAAAGAGGGATACTGATGGGAATACAATCATTGTCAGAGATTTTAACACCGCATTAACATCACTAGACAGATCTTCCACACAGAAAATAAATAAGGCAACAGAGAAATTAAATGATACAATAGAAAAATTAGATTTGGTGGATATTTTCAGAGCATTACACCTCCAAAAAATAGAATACACATTCTTTTCAAGTGCACATGGAACATTTTCTAGGATTGATCATGTACTTGGATGCAAAAAAAGCTTCAACAATTTCAAGAAGATAGAAATTATCTCAAGCATCTTCACTGACCACAATGCCATGAAACTAGAAATCAACAACAGAGAAACAAAGGAGAAAAAAAGGAAAGCATGGAGATTAAACAACATGCTATTAAAAAAAAACAGTGGGTCAACGATGAAATCAAAGTCGAAATTTAAAAATACCTTGAGACAAATAAAAATGAAAACACAACCACATAAAATTTATGGGATGCAGCAAACAGTGCTAAGAGAGAAGTTTATATTGATACAGGCCTTCCTTAAAAAAGAGGAACAATCTCAAATACACAATCTAACCCACCAGCTGAAAGAATGAGAAAAAGAAGAGCAAAAATCCCCAAAAGGCAGCAGAAGGAAGGAAATATTAAAGATCAGAGAGGAAATAAACAAAACAGAGATTAAAAAAAAAACCATAGGAAAAAATCAATCAAACCAAAGCTGTTTTTTTCAAAAAGTAAATAAAATCGAGAAAGCTCTGGCCAAACTCACAAAGAAGAAAAAAGAGAGAGCACAAATTAGTAAAATAAGAAAAGGAAATGGAGAAATACAACAAATAAAATAGAAATACAAAATATCATACAAGAATATTATGGAAAACTATATGGAAACAAAGTGGATAACCTAAAGGAGATGGACAAGTTTCTGGAAACATACAGTCCACCAAGACTGAATCAAGAAGAAACTGACCACTTGAACAAACTGATCACTAGAAATGAAATCGAAATAGCAATAAAAAACCTCCCTACAAATAAAAGTCCAGGACAGGAGGGCTTCACAGGGAATTCTACCAAACATACAAAGAAGAACTCATACTAGTGCTTCTCAAACTCTTCCAGAAGATTGAAAAGGATGGAATACTCCCAAACTCATTCTATGAAGCGACCATCACCCTGATACCAAAGACAGGCAAAGATAGCACCAAAAAAAAAAAAAAAAAGAGAGAGAGAATTATAAGCCAACAACACTGATTAACATAGATGACAAAATCCTCACCAAAATGTTAGGAAATAGAATCCAACAACACTTCGAAAAGATTATACATCATGACCAAGTGGGGTTTATCCCAGGGACACAAGGGTGGTTCAACATACACAAATCAATCAATGTAATACATCACATCAATAAGAGAAAGGACAAAAACCACATGATCATCTCAATCGATGCAGAAAAAGCGTTTGATAAAATTCAAGACCCATTTATGATAAAACCTCTCACCAAGGTGGGTATAGAGGGAATGTATCTCAACATAATAAAAGCTATATATGACAAACCTACAGCCAGCATAGTACTCAATGGTGAAAAACTCAAAAGCTTCCCACTAAAATCTGGGACAAGACAAGATGCCCACTATCACCACTCCTATTCAACATCGTCTTTGAAGTCTTAGCCACAACAGTCAGGCAAGAGAGAGAAATAAAAGGGATCCAAATTGGAAAAGAAGAGGTAAAAGTGTCACTATATACTGATGACATGTTACTATATATAGAAAACCCTAAAAGCTCCACACAAAAACTACTAGAGCTGATTAAAGAATTCAGCAAGGTAGCAGGTTACAAGATTAATGTTCAAAAATCAGTGGCATTTCTTTACACTAATGATGAATCAAAAGAAAAAGAAAGTAAAGAAACAATCCCCTTTAAAATAGCACCCAAAGTAATAAAATACCTAGGAGTAAACCTAACCAAGGAGGTGAAAGGATTATATGCAGAAAACTATAAACCATTGATGAAGGAAATTAAAGAAGACTTTAAAAAATGGAAAGATATCCCATGCTCTTGGATTGGAAGAATCAATATTGTTAAAATGGTCACACTGCTGAAGGCAATCTACAGATTTAATGCAATCCCTATCAAATTACCCAGAACAGATTTCACAGAACTAGAACAAATCATAATAAAATTTATATGGAACAAAGAAAGACCTAAAATTGCCAAAACATTACTGCAGAGAAAGAAAGAGGCTGGAGGAATAACTCTCCCAGACTTCAGACAATACTACAGAGCTACAGTAATCAAGACAGCATGGTACTGGTACAAAAACAGACATATAGACCAGTGGAACAGAATAGAGAGTCCAGAAATGAACCCACAAACTTTTGGTCAAGTAATCTTCAACAAAGGAGGAAAGAATATACAATGGAATAAAGACAGTCTCTTCAGCCAATGGTGTTGGGAAAACAGGACAGCAGCATGTAAGTCAATGAAGCTAGAACAGTCCCTTACACCATACACAAAAATAAACTCAAAATGGATCAAAGACTTAAACACAAGACAAGATACATAAAGCTCCTAGAGGAAAATAGAGGCAAAACATTATCTGACATACATCTCAAAAATGTTCTCCTAGAACAGTCTACTGAAGCAATAGAAATAAAAGCAAGAATATACTAATGGGACCTAATGAAACTTACAAGCTTCTGCACAGCAAAGGAAGCCATAAGTAAAACAAAAAGACAACCTACAGAATGGGAGAAAATTTTTGCAAATGAAACCGACAAAGGCTTGATCTCCAGAATATATAAGCAGCTCATACGACTCAATAAGAAAAAAACAAACAACCCAATCCAAAATTGGGCAGAAGATCTAAACAAGCAATTCTCCAAGAAAGACATACAAATGATCAATACACACATGAAAAAAATGCTCAATATCTCTAATCAGAGAAATGGAAATCAGAACTACAATGAGGTATCACCTCACACCAGACAGAATGGCCTTTATTGAAAAATCCACTAATGACAAATGCTGGAGAGGCTGTGGACAAAAGGAAATCCTCCTACACTACTGGTAGGAATGTAGTTTGGTGCAGCCACTGTGGAAAACACTATGGAGATTCCTCAAAAGACTAGGAATAGGCTAACCGTATGACCCAGGAATCCCACTCCTTTGCATATATCCAGAAGGAACTCTATTTCATAATGACACCTGCACCCCAATGTTCATAGCAGCACTATTTACAATAGCCAAGACATGGAAACAGCCTAAATGTCCATCAACAGATGACTGGATAAAAAAGTGGTGGTATATTTATACAATGTTATACTACTCAGCCATAAAAACTGACAACATAACGCCATTTGCAGCAATATGGATGCTCCTGGAGAATGTCATTCTAAGTGAAGTAAGCCAGTAAGAGAAAGAAAAATACCATATGAGATCACTCATATGTAGGATTAAAAAAACAAAAACAAAAGCAAACAAACAAAACAAACAAAGCATAAATACAAAACAGAAACAGACTCATAGACATAGAATACAAACTTGTGGTTGTCAAGGGGTGGGGGTTGGGAATAGATACACTGGGATTTCAAAATGTAGAATAGATAAACAAGATTATACTGTATAGCACAGGGAAATATATACAAGGTCTTATGTTAGCTCACAGAGAAAAAAATGTGACAATGAATATATATATGTTCATGTATAACTGAAAAATTGGGCTCTATACTGGAATTTGACATAACATTGTAAAATTATTATAAATAAATAAAAAATGTTAAAAAAGAAAAATAATGTTTTATTCAAAATTATGTCAAATATTTTAACCCAATGTGTATATATATATGATTCATATATATGATATATATATATATACACACACACACACATACACACACATATATCAGTTAGATATTACTTAAGCAATTAAGATTATTAAATTAAAGATTCAAGAACTTTATGAAAAGAAGATAAAACAAGATTTAAAGCCAATGGAAGGAAATAAATAATAAAGATCAGGGAGGAAATAAATAAAATAGAGACTTAAAAAATAGAAAAATTATCAATAAAAACCAAGAGTTAGTTTTTTAAAAGAATAAACAAAATTGATAAATCCATGACCAGGCTCACCAAGAAGAAAAAAGAGAGGACACAAATAAACAAAATAAGAAAGGAAAAATGGAGTAATTACAACCTACACCACAGAAATACAAAAAAAAAATAATACTATGAACTATAAAACAACATATGGGACAACCTAGAAGAAATGAACAAGTTTCTAGAAACAGACAGTCCACCACAAGTGAATCAAGAACAATAGATCATTTGAGCAGACTGCTCACTAGAAGTGAAATAGAATCGGCAATTTAAAAAGCCTCCCTACAAACAAAAGTCCAGGACCAGATGGCTTTACTGAGGAATTCTACCAAACATACAAAGGGGAACTTATGCTGATCCTTCTCAAACTCTTCCAAAAGATTGAAGAGTAGAACAGTCCCAAACTCATTCTACAAAGCCTCTATCACCCTGACACCAAAATCAAACAAAGTCACTACCTAAAAAGAAAATTACAGGTCAATATCTTTGATGAACATAGGTGCAAAAATTCTCAATGAAATATTAGCAATCAGAATCCAACAGTACATAAAAAGATCATACACTGTGATCAAACTGGATTCATCTCAGGAACACAAGGATGGTTCAACATATACAAATCAATCATTGTGATACACCATATCAACAAGAGAAAGGACAGAAATCACATGATCATCTCAATACATGCAGAAAAGGCATTTGATAAAACTCAATACTCATTTATGATAAAAATTCTAACCAAAGTGCATATAGAGGGGACATATCTCAACATAATAAAAGCTATTTATGACAAACCTACAGCCAGCATAATACTCAGTGGTGAAAAACTGAAAGCCTTCCTACTAAAATCTGGAACTAGACCAGGATGCCCTCTCACCACTTCTATTCAACATAGTATTGGAAGTTCTAGCCACAGCAGACAAGAAAAAGAAACAAAAAGGATTCAAATTGGAAGGGAAGAGGTAAAATTGTCACTAAATGCAGATGACATGATACTATACATAGAAAATCCTAATGTCTCCACACAGAAACTACTAGAGTGATAAAGTAATCTGGCAAGGTAGCAGGATATAATATTAACAGATAGAAATCAGTTACATTTCTTTACACTGACAATGAAATATCAGAAAAGGAAAGTCAAAAAATCCACTTAAATTAAGGATTCCTTTAAAACACATAACAAAATCATGTATCAATTTTCAGGAAAAATACAGATCATTTTTGAAATCTAGATTTTTTTTCAAGATTGAAAGAATGTAAATATAATTTTAAAGTAAGAAGTGACTATCAAAACAAGCTGAAATAAAGTTGAGAAAACAATTCTATTTACAATATCATCAAAAAGAACAAAATTAATATTAAAAAGTACCAAACTTATTTCTAAAAACTACAAAACATTGTCAGAAGAGAAGACCTAAACAAATGGTAAGACAGGCCATGTTCATCAATTTAGTATTGTTAAGATGACAACATTTCCTATTTATCTACAGATTTAATGTAAACCCTTTCAAAATCACAGCTGGCTTCAAAGCAGCATTATTCACAATAGCTAAAATGTGGAAACAAACTAAACGTCCATCAACTGATGGGTAGAAAAGTAAAATGTGGGTATATGATAGAATATTATTCAGCCAAACAAAAGTGGAGGTGGTTAGAAGTAGTAAGATCGTGGATAGATTTTCAAGTAAGAGCTAGAGAATCTGTTCATGGATTCAATGTGAGAAGAAGAAAAAGAGAGAAAGCAAAGATAGCTCTAAAGGTTTTAGCTTGAACAAGTAAAAGAATTTGCAATGGAGAAGTCTGTGGAAAGAATAGACTTGGCACGGGTAAATCAGTAGTTCATTTTAGACATGATAAGTTTGTAGGTGTTAGTAGAAACTCAGGGAAGATGCCAAATAGGAAATTGGATACATGAGTCTGAAGTTCAGAGGAGAGCTCTGGGTTGGGGAAATAAATTTGGGAGTATTCCCTTCATTCAATAAATGCTTATTGTCACCCATATGCCAGGTAATTGCTAGAACCTGTGCTGTCCAATATGGTCACCACTAGTCACGTATGGCATATTAAATGTTCAGTTCCTTAGTCTCAGTAGCCATATTTCAAATGCTCCATAGCCTCATGTGCCTAGTGGCTTCCACACTGGATCACACAGATAAGGAACATTTCCATCAGCACAGAAAGTTCTTTTGGATAATGCTGTACTAGATCTTATCAGCCAAGATGTAATAGAAATAATTAAAGCAAGCCTAACAAGTCATAATTGTAGAAATAAAAGTGGTTGTATAATAAATAATATAATGTTAAAAACATGGACACCAGACTCGGAAAGTCTGAGTTCAGATCCTGGGTCTAACTTCTGGAAGCTACTTATTTTGTGCCTTAGTTACTTCATCTACAAAATGGGATAATGATAAAAACTAATTCATAGACATGATGTTAGGTTTAAATGAGTTCATATTTGCAAAGTGTTTAGCACAGATCATTATATTCAATAAGTGCTAAATCAGTGTTGTTTCTTTGTATTGTTAAATCACAGTGGCAAATTCATTGATTATATTTTGAAGCAGTTATCAGATGGCAAGAACTGAACCTGAATCAGGGAAAAGAGTAAGAATAAATAAAAAGGAATACATGTTTTACAGGAAGTTTCTGAGAACGATGTATTTGGAAGATTCCAAGCCAATGTCTTAAAGAAGGCTCAGAATTTTTCAGCATATTGTCTATATGTGTACTGGTGCCATTTATGATGAACAAGAAAATATGTGTAAAAAGTTCTGTTGTATATAAAATTTTTGAATAATGATACATCTACTATGATTATGAGAAGGAGTGTTGTTGGGGGGAGGATGATATAATATGAGGCAGGATGGCCACAACATTAGAAAGATTTCTATATTTGCCAGGGCTAACTGCATCCATTTCTATTGTATTGGCAAAGCATGACAGCAAATCTTTGGTAGATTGAATGGTTATAGGTAATAATAATTAAGCTTATATCACTAGAAAATGGGTTAAATCATGCAAAAGGAAGACAGGAGGGACTGATTTATAAAGAGTATCTTAGAATTAGAATCTGCATTTGTTTACCTGGATATGCTAGGGTAAAGAGTTGATTGGCTTATGACCCATCAGCAGAACTTAGTCAACAGTATGGTGACCTTAGAGAATATAGATTAACAAATACGACCCTTACCTCATGATCAAACATATTCTGACCCAACTTGAAACTGATGGATGTTAATTAGCCAGAATATAATAATTCAATCATCAAAGAACCTGAAAAAGTTTTTTGGGCTCTTATTAAAGGCTCTGTGTAATTGGACTTTCCTGGGCACATTCCATCTAAGTTACTCCATGAGTTAAACCTCTTATTAGTTAACTGAGACTACAGATGAATTTATGAAAGGAATATTATAACTATGTATTAATTGGGCAGTTAGGCATGTATGTATGTATTTGTGTGTATATGAATGAATTATCTGTGAATCAGAAAACTTAAACCAGGATTCTGTATTCCTTAATTCCTTGGTGTCACATCTGTGGAAATTATATTAGTTTTTTATTAAATTAGAAAGGATATGAGTAACATTTTGTTAGTAATTCCATCACCTCGCTCACCCACCCTCTTGAGTGCAGTCTAGAAAGATGTACTTCTCCATTAATGGCTTCCATGCCAGATCTGAGGGTTTTAAAAAAAATAAATTGTTCCCAGAGAAACTATTAAGCTTGGCAACAATTAAAAAGTCCAGAATTTTACAGGCCACTCCACAGGGTCCCCATTCTGAAGGCATCTATTTTGCATTGCTTAAAATACTAAGGTCCCTTGGCCAGATTCCAAGGACAGATACAGAAAAAAATCAGACTGTGGAACATGCCCACATGGTCCCTAGGAATAATGCTATTTGATTGACTTTCTCTTTGTTGATATCTGGCTGAGAACCTCAACTCCCCATGGATGTGTACTTTGGAGTGTTAAGTGGCACATACCAAAAAACACTTGACCTTCATTTCATATCAGTAGGTTGGGAAAGAGGTTGTATGAGGCCTGCTGTTTAGCTCTGTCTTTAAAGATATAAGTAATATGTATCTGTGGGTGTATACACATGCACATTTCAGGGAAGAGGGGGGATAGAAACAAAGAAGCAATTGATATATATGAGTCTGCTAACAAGAAATCCAGATGGAGACTAAAGTCTGTTTACAAAATCCTACTGCTACTGAAAAACATAAAAAAGCTAAAAGATGCGAGGCTACACTTAGGCCTGTCACATACGGCCACACAGACTGTGCAGTGTACATCACCAGGATAAGTATCATTCACAAAGCCCAAGACGTAAATGGTGACCCCTGGAGTTTGGCAACATGGAAGTCCTGGCTATACCGTGCCAGATGGTATAGAAATAAAAATATAGTAACAACGATAGTTAATATGCATTAAATACCTACTCTGTGTCAAGCACTGTTCCAAGTGCAGTACAAATATTTCACTTCATTATTTTTCACAATAACACTATGAATTAGGTCCAATTACTATCCCCAATCTACAAATGAGGAAAAATGCAGTGGGAGGTAGAATTACTTGCCCAAGATTATAAAGCTACTAAGTTGTGAAACTAGGATACACACTCAAGCAGTTTGGTTACAGAGCCCATATATGTAACCAATATGCTATTAAAAAATAATAATAAAAAAACAAAAACAGGAAATTTGCTTGGTTTATCTATAATATTAAAACTGAATGTAGACACATAATACTGCCTATAAAGTATTTGTGGCATAAATTGAACCTACCACACAGATCAAACCTCCAAATCAAAATACCAGTGTATAGAATACAGCTTGTATTTGGTTATAGACAGACTGTGCTTGGTGATGGAATTAGGAGAATGTGGAATATTCTACAGGATAAATGACCCAGCTATTTTGACAAATTAATGGAAAGAAAATAAAAATGGGAGGTGGGGTAGGGGGAGAAGCTGTAGATTAAAAGAGACATGAGATTTAACCAATACAATGATGCAATATGTGGACCTTGTTTGGATCATGATTCAAACAAATTGTTAAAAAAAATAAAAAAGAGACAATTGGGAAATATTTGAATGTGATGATATAAAGAAATTATTGTTGCTTTTTAGGTGTGAAATTGGTATTGTGACTATGTTAAAAAAGAGTTCTTATCTTTTAGTGATACATACAGACATATTTATGGATGAAATAATATGACATCTGAAATCTGCTTCAAAATAATCCAGTGGGTGGAGGAGAAAGTGGATGAGGGTATAGTTGAAACAAGACTGGCCACTTGCTGATACTTGTTGAAGCAGGGTGCTGGGTACAGGGAGGTTCAATATACTGTACTTTTTACTTTCATATTAGTTTGAAATTTTCCATGATAAAAAGTTGCTGTTTAAAGAACTGGAAAGTAGAGAGCCCAGTTAACTGTGTTTGCTTCTTGGGATGGAAACTGGATGGTTGGGGACCAGGGGGGAAAATTTCCTTTACACAGTTTGCTTTTGTATTAAAAAAAAAAGTTCACTGTTTTTAGAATCCACATTTAAGTGCTCTCAAACAGTATATGACCTTGTCTGTCTGACTTATCTCACTTAGCATGATGCCTTCAAGTTCCAGCCATGTTGTCACAAATGGCAGGGTCTCCCTTTTCATGGGTGACTAATATTTATTTATACATTTATGTATTAATATATATACATATATATGTCACATCTTCATCCATTCATCTGTTGATATAGATTTAGATTTTTTCCATGGCTTGGCTATAGTGAATAATTCTATAATTAACAAGAGTGTACAGATAGCCCTTCAATACTGATTTCAATTTCTTTGCTATATACACAGGAGTGGGATAACTGGATCTTCAGTAGTTCAATTTTTAATTTTCTGAAAAATTGCCATACTATGTTTTCCATAACAGCTGTATCACCTTATAAGGGTTCCATTTTCTCCATACCTTCACATTAGCTATCTGTTGCCTTTTTCATAAAAGCCATCCTAAGAGGAATCTAAAAAAAAAAAAAAACTGAACTTGTAATAACAGAGTAGAATGTGGTTACTAGTGGTTGAAGGCTGGGGAAATCGAGGAGATATTATCTAAGGGCACAAATTTACAACCAGTAGACAAAAAAAGTTCTGAAGCTCTAGTGCACAACATAGTGATTACAGTCAACAACATTGTATTATACACTTTAAAGTTGCTAAGAGACCAAATTTTAACTGTTCTCAATACAAAGAAAGAAATGATAAATACGTGACATGATAAGGGCATTAGCTAATGCTACTATAGTAGTCATATTCCAATATATAAAGGTAGCAAAACAACAAATGTACACCTTAAACTTAACATGTTATATGTCAATTGTATCTCAATAAATATCTAAAAAAAGAAAAGACAGACAAAACTTCACCTTGTGCAAGGCCATACCAAGGAAGTGAATGGTGGCTACTTGCTGTCTCAAGGGGAGGTGGTATACATTCAAGCATGGGGCATTAGGAAAACAGGGCACTAAGATATCTCTATCCTGACACCAACCTCTTGAGGATAACTTAACTACAAAGGAGGAACTAAGAGCTGCCCTGTAGGCCATAGCAAGTGCCAGCTGACACATTCTCAGTGGGATCTTCCTTGGAACTACATAAAATAATTATGAGTAAGAAGAAAAATTAAACCCTGAGGTAATTCCATTTGGACTTATTATACTTCTTTGGAAGTTTGAAAAAGATAGATGCAACACATCAGATATTCACACTAGGAAGAAAACCTGAGAGAGGTAACTGATAAAGCCATAAGAAGATGAATCAGCTTGAAGCAGTCAACCCAAACCATTGCCATATCTTTACAGGGTCATTGGACACAGAGTCCAAAATGATCACTCAGAATTGGTCCTTCCTTAGGAGAGATGGAAAGATTAAGGAATCTAGACACCACAGGAACAACTGAATGATCTGGTCTAAGATGAGACCAATTTATAACGCTAGTGGATAACACTATCTTAAAAGACTCTATAATAATAATAAAAAATAAAGTAAAAAGTATGTCTGATTTTTCTCATCTTTCTATCCTTAGCACTTACCACCATGTTTGGTACATAGTAGATATTCAATAAACCTTAAACTGACGAACTCAAAAAAGGCCTATATAACAGGAAACACTCAGAGGCCAGCATGAAGGATCTCTGTCATGCTGATATAACAGGCCAGCATGAAGTAATGTGGTGAGGTCAGGAAAGAAACGAGAGACTACATGCAGACAAAACTTCTGTGTATGAAGCTTACCAGTGTGACTTCGTATACTTTCTTAAGTTACTGCTGCTTCAAATCAAAGATGCCTTTCATTGTAATTTCCACCATTATTCTGTACTATTAAGAAAGAAAAAAATAAAAACCTCTGCCAATTATACTGTGACAAACCACACACTATGAGATTAATCCAAATTTAATAGAAGTTAAAGTGTGAAAAACGTGTGATTCTTAGACTTAATGAAATATGATGTTTATGTTTGCTTGGACTGGTTCTTTCCCACTGGGGATATGATATCCCATAAAGAGGGTCAGAGACTGAGACTTACGGACAAGAGAGTCCCTAGAGAAAACTGAAAGAGCATTCTGGCCAGGAAACAAAAAAACAAAAGAGGAGAGAAGATGAATTTGGTGACAACTGAATAGCAGAAAAACAAAACAAAACAAAACATGGTGTTGCTCAGAGAAAGGGAATTGGAGATGCAAGGGCCCAACTTGGAAGAGTTAAAAATGACAGATAGTTGCCCATGGGCCTGAACAGTCCTGGTGATGATGCCCACAACTAGGCCCCAGGCAAACAAACTCTCAGTCCTCACATTGTCCCCTGTCCCTAATTCTCCCTGTTTTTTTCAAATGTTGATTAAACATCTGTGCAACTGACTGAAGTCTAAGAGTGCCCAGTCCATGTTTTAGATGCCACTGACACAGGACTTAGCACACAAACAGCAATATTCCAGGGCACAAATACCCTGGGGAATTCTTGTAAAAGCATGCTGACATAGGTATTACATAAATGTAAAGGAGAAAGGATTATTCAAAGTCTTAAAGAACAACAAACAACCCAGTCAAAAAATGGGCAGAAAACCTAAACAGACATTTCTCCAATGAAGACAGATGGCCAATATGCAAATGAAAAATGCTCAATATCACTATTTATCAGAGAAACACAAATCAAAACTTCAATGAGGTATCACCTCACACCAGTCAGAATCGCCATTATTCAAAAGTCCACAAATGACAAATGCTGGAGAGGCTGTGGACAAAAGGAAACCCTCCTACACTGTTAGTGGGAATATAGTTTGGTGCAGCCACTGTGGAAAACAGTATGGAGATTCCTCAAAAAACTAAAAATAGACTTACCATATGATCCAGCAATCCCACTCCTGGGCATGTATCTGGAGGGAACTCTAATTCAAAAAGATACATGCACCCCAATGTTCATAGCAGCACTATTTACAGTAGCCAAGACATGGAAACAACCTAAATGTCCAACAGATGACTGGATAAAGAAGTTGTGGTACATTTCTATAATGGAATAGTACTCAGCCATAAAAAAGAATTAAATAATGCCATTTGCAACAACATGGGTGGACCTGGATATGGTCGTACTAAGTGAAGTAGGCCAGAAAGAGAGAAAAATACCATATGATATCACTTATATGTAGAATCTAAAACAATGACACAAATGAACTTATTTACAAAACAAAGACAGACTCACAGACATAGAAAACAAACTTATGGTTACCAGGGGAAAAGGGGGTGAGGAGAGATAAATTGGGAGTTTGAGAGTTGCAGATACTAACTACTATATCTAAAATAGATAAACAACAAGGCCCTACTATATAACACAGAGAACTATATTCAACACCTGCAATAGCCTATAATGAAAAATATCAAAAGTAATGTATACATGTGTAAATGAATCACTATGCTGTACATCAGAAATTAACATTGTAAATCGACTATACTTCAACCAAAAATTCACATAAAAAAGTCTTAAAGAACATATAATAGTAGTGTAATAGTAGTATAGAAGTTAGACATGAAAATAAAGTATTACAATACAATGGGATATGGAAAAGTATGCAATTCGTAGTTAAAAGGAATAAAACTTTTTCCCAAATGGCTTCAATCTGAGGAAGGATGAATATTGGTAAAGAGCATTATTATTTTAGAGAATCATGAAATAAAATCTTGAGGTAAATTATTCATTCTCCACTTGATCATTTTTGGTGAAGAATATAAAACCTGAGAACAATTAGAGTAGTGAAATTATATACAAATCTGGACCTGGGAAGGATTCATCAAATAAAAAGGGTTTATTTTATATATTTCCTTATTCTCTGCTTTTGTCTGACTTGATCTCTGAGATGTTAATAGCAGTGACTAAGAATTATTTGTAATAATATTGAGGATATCTGAGATGTAATCTGTGGGTGAAAGTTTGGTAGGATGAATGATGGCCAGCACCTGGAATGTGGCTATTCTTCTTTTCCTTAGATCAAAACCTATGATCAAATTCACTCCATAAAAAATAAATTGTCAAATGTAAATTACATAGCTGAAAAAAACCTTGATGAAAGTTAGGCACTGCTCTAGAAATCAGATATGACAAAAATATCCTTGCAGGAGAATATATACCAACTGCTTAGTTTGCCCATATTAGTAGATGGACATGGTTTGTGGCCTCTACCTTCTACATTAAGATCCCTATAGAACAAGCCCTCTCTATAAGTTCCTTTATCTTGAATTCAAACTTGAAAACCTCATTTTTTGCTAAGGAAATCTCAGCTCTCAATGAGGATTCTGGAAGCCCCCAAAGTGCTTAAAGAAAACAGGAAGATATTTTTTGGAATCACACCCTGTCTCTGGCACATAACCAGCATTGAGAGAAACTGCTCAATGCTGGGCCTCAGGAGAAACTTTCTTAAAAACATGTTGTAGGTGTAACTATTTACTGAACTTATGAAAATCAACAAGCTGTATTGTGGGATAGGAGGTAGGAAAAAAGGAAACTTCACCTTAGTTATTATAGAGAGAAGCTCATTAGAGGAAGTTGGAAGTTATGCTTAGTGGTAAAGGCATAGAGCTGAAGCTGTCCAGGAGGGGAAAAAAAGGAAAAGATACTAAGGGACAACAAAATGAAACTGGATTTCTTCATCTTTGGGAAACTGGTGCTTGGGGGTGACAAAGGCCCATCTGCAGCCCTGAAATAGAGTAAGTGAGGAGATAGTGAATACTAGACAGAAGATGAACCATTTGCTGGGATCACACTGACAACATCTAAAAGGAAGAGTCAACATAGTCCAAATGAAAGTATACCTACATCTTCAGCCACTGGACGCTGGCAGATAGATAAACACCACTTCTGAAATTTGAGAACATGGAAAAAAGGGCTTGGATAGGGTCAAAATTCAACAAATGAATTAATGTTATTTAATATTCCTTTACCTTAAGAACATTTTGGTGTGTTATGAGTTTCTATCTTCTCTCTTTCACTGATGGTCCCAAGAGTGCCGGGATAGGCAGTATGCCAAAATAGCTTTATTTCACTAAGCTAATCACCTAGGGAAACCCCTGTAGAACTTTATTCATATGGTGCATAGAAAGAAGTTAACATAGCATGCCTGAGACTATCCTTAGAAAGGTCTGCTTGCAAGGTGTGTCCTTGGTTGGTGTCCGGGAACTTGGAACTCTGGAAGGGTTCTCATCATTTCCAGAACTGATAAAAGTGGCTCACTGTGCCTAGACTGGCTGTACAAACACTGTGGTTTATGCTGAATGCCTGCTTTCCCCTAGGAGTCTAGAATTCTGGTATATGCTGGGCAGAGGTTGACTTCATGAGCAGTCACCAATAAAACGTTAGATACTCCATCTCTAATGAGCTCCCATGGTGGACTACACTTCGCATGTGTTGTCGCAATTCAATACTAGAGGAATTAAGTGCATCCCATGTGACTCCACTGAGAGAGAACTCTTGGAGATGTATGCCCAGTTTCCTTCAGATGTTACCCATATGCCTTTTCCCTTCACTAATTTTGCACTCTATCCCTTGACTATAATAAATCATAGCTATGAGTACAACTATATGCTGAATCCTGAGTCCTTCTAGCAAATGACCAATAGTTGGGGTGGTTTTCCAGAACCGCCCAATGCACATAGGTAGTACATTGTCAGGACTTGTTCAGGAAGTATATAATATCCTTTTTACTGTCTCAGTAACTCAGTTGACACCAAGTAGGTGCACTGTATCACAATGGTTGGCAGTTATAGAGAGTGATGTACTAAAATGACACTGAAATGATAACATCACAGATATAAGCATTAAGTTTAAAGAAATTTTGCATAGTCACACAACCAACTTACAATTAAGTAAAGAAACCCCAAGTTGCCATTTAAATGTTAAGGTTTATAAAACATATTTAACACATCAAATTGGGTAAGGTAACACATAGCATATTATATACAACCTGATATATGCATGTTTTATATGAAAAAAAGTAAAAACAAAACATTGGGATATTAGAAATAAAATTATACTATAGTAAGAAGTAAAAAGCTAGGGAACCAAGGTGAAACTCCAAGTGAATAAATCATAAACTCAGAGCTTTGGAAGTTTCCCTCTGCTACTGTGGTATCTAAAGCTGCCTTTGGAAAAAACCCACAACCCACCCAGAAACCGTGTGAAATTATATCCTCTGAAAGGAATAATGTCATTAATTTTTTTCATTCAACACATGCTTATTGAATAGCTGTTCTGTGCCAAATGCTGTTGCAAAGTGCTAAGAATGTAGCAGTAAATAAAGCAAAATTTCTACCCTTGTGGAGCTCAAAAATATGGATCATTTCATGACTCTTAATTAAATAAGTACAACAGAAAAGCATGTCAGCCTCAATCTTGGAACAAGAAAAACAAAGGTTATAGAACACCATATTTTTAAAAAGGCACAATGCTTTCCAGGTTTTCTAGGTTAGTGCTGGTATGGCTAGAGGCAAGTCTGAGAAAAGGCTTCCATGATGAGGAGAGGTGGTCAATTGGATTATGAAATAATTAGTTCTGATAGGAACAAGCTGAGTCTATTCAAGTCCACAAAGCCACAGAGGAAATGGAAAGCTAATATGAATTATCCTAGAGAACAAGGTCATAAAAATTATTATAATGTGTATATATTGTCAAGAAGTTATGCAACGATTTTGTAAAGAAAGAAACATTATACTGATGTTGATGAAAAGCAGCTTACATCTTGGTTAATATCCAATCACCTATCACAAACTGCTATTGCATTAAAAGCCTTCAGATATATACAGAATAGATTCCAACTTGTTCACATAAAGACTCATTGTTTTCTACCATGTTGCTATTTCTCAGAATGCTTGCATGCATAAACAGCACAGGTGGCAAAGTGATGGTATCTGAATCAAATTCAGCCTGCAGACAGGTTTTATTGGCTTTGTCAGTGTTGTTTTATAACTGTAAAATATTTCAAACATGAAGACACACAAAAAATATAGCAAAGACCCATATACTAATCATATTTTAATATTATGCCATATTTCCATCAGATCACTTTTATAAAGAAATGAATTAAATTGACATATCTCTCCCTCTTCAGAAATAACCAGTATCATGAACACAATGTTTAATATTCCCCATGCATGTGTATACGTGTGCATGCACAAGCTCACACATGCACAAACACACACACACATGCATAAACATTATAATATTTTGTAGATCTTTAAACTTCAGCCAAATGGTAATGAAATGTATGAATCCTTCTACAACTTACTTTGTTTACTCAGATTACATTTCTGATATTTATACACATTGATATATTCTGCTTTAGTTCAAGGGTCATCAAATTATTATCCTTGGGCCAAAGCCAGCCTGCTGCCTGTCTTTGTAAATAAAGTTTTATTGGAACAGCCACTCTTATTAGCTGACATATTGTTTATGGTTGCTTTCTAACTATAGCAGCAAAGTTGAGTAGTTGTGACAGAGACCATATGGCCCTCAACACCTAAACTATTTACTACCTGGCCCTTTACAGAAAGTTTGCTGACTCTTGTAACAACAATCCATTCACTATAATCGCTGCATAGTATTTCATTGTGTGAATTTATAACATGCTGATAGACATTTTTATTTCTTCCATTATTTTCATTATTTAAAACCTCACTTGTGTGAATTTTTCTTTTCCAGCCTATCTGTGTTGTCATGTTTCCTCAGTGCTTCCAGTGGACATCAAATGGATACTTAACTTAACCTATTTAAACATATTTAGCCAAAAACTACTATTCCAAGCCAAAGGCCTGATCTAAGAAAGGATTTTCAAATTTGAGTAACAAGCAAGGTATGAAGTGGAAAATGAAAATGAAATGGAACAAGTTAAGACTGTAAAATAGTTTTGAATTCATAATGAAACTGAGGAAAAAAGGTAAGTTTAATATGATCTGTATTATAAAGATTACATTTCAAAGTAGTCATGAATAAAATTACTACTAGGAAGTAATCACTGTAACTGTTATGAATTCATATGTCAGTGATAATAAAAATCACAAAGGGCTATAAAATGTCATGAGTGATGTGTTCAAATAACCAAGGCTGACATCCACTACACAGAGTAAGCATTATGTCTAGGGCTTATGATACTTTTAGGGACTCATGAAATGTTTTCATTTCTTTCAAAATGAAAAGAAAATATTAATATAATCCAGTGTATAATATTTGTCTTGATACTCAGTCATAAAATATAACTCTTAATGATTTTATGAAAGAAATGGCTTATAAAAGCAAAAGTACACAGGGCCTTTGGAAACCATAAGGTGTCCCTGCCTATACCTTGTAAAAATTTCCAAATTCAGGAATATTATTATGAAGAACAACAAAGCCACATTTGAGATTTGGATACTTAAGACCCTGCCAGACTCATTCCACTAAATAATTCCTTGCCCCTGCGGCTTCAGCCTTGAAACTCATACAATTGAAATAACTGATCCAGCCAATTGAAAATTCACCACATATGCTTACCTTTCTAAATCCCCTGCAAATAGTAAAAATAATTATTTCATATCCTTGAGTGACAGGCTCTAATGAATGCAGAAGAAATGAATTTGTCAAAAGCTATACCAACATTTTAGCCAACATGCATTAAAATAACCTCCAGGCATACTGTCCATGGCAGGTATGAAGCCACTGACCAGAAGGCTCAGAATTTTCCACCAGTATAATTTTTCTTATAAACACTCTATGTGTATACACCCCGTTGCCCTCAGTTGTGACACAAATGGTATTTATCCTTGGGATGCAAAGATGCTTCAATATAAACAAATTAATAAATGTGATATACTATATTAACAACATGAAAGATGAATATCATTTGATCATTTCAATACATGCAGAAAAAGCACTGGACAAAATTCAAAATCCCTTGATGATAAAAAAAAAAAAAACCTCTCAACAAGGAAGGTTAAAGAAAGTAACTCAACATAATAAAGTCCACACAGGAAAAGCCCACAGTTAACATCATACTTAGTGCTGAAAATTTGAAAGATTTTTTTCCCCTGAGATCCAGAAAAAGACAAGGGTGCCAACTGTTATCACTTCTATTCAACATAGTACTGGAAGTCCTAGATGAACAATGAGATGAGCAATGAGCAAGAAAAAGAAAGTCATAGCATCCAAATCAGAAAGGAAATAGGAAAATCAACCCTGCAGATGACATGATCTTATATGCAGAAAACCTAAAGACTCCACCGAAAATCTGTTAGAAATGATAAACTAATTCAGCAAAGTTGCAGGATACAAGATCAATATACAAATCAACACATCAGCTGAATTCCTCTACATTAACAATAAACTAACTGAAGAGGAAATTAAGAAAACAAACTCCTTTACATCAAAAAGAATAAAACATTTAGGAATAAACTTAACAAAAGAGGTAAAAGGCATGTACATCTAAAATTATAAAATATTAATGAAAAAAATTAAAGCCACACATATGTGGAAAGATAACTTGTGTTTATGGATTTGAAGACTTGATATTGTTAAGAAGTCCATACTACCCAAAGTGATCTACAGAGTCAATGCTATCTTCATCAAAGTATAATAAACAAATCTGATTCCATATTAGATCAGTTTCTTTAACCTTAACTCTGTGCTCTGTTTCCTGGGCTTAGTCATACTGGTTCTGTAACTTTTGTAAAAGAATGCTACTTAGAGCCTGAAATATACAGGACAGCCCATTCTCAAGGCTCTGATCTTTAAGGGTATAACACCTTTCCATTCATATAGAGATTTAAAAAATGCAGAACAGAGAATAACACTTGTCTTGTTGGAGGTTTACAGGAACATCACAACCTGACCTACATGGACAGCTGCAAGAACAAAGGATTCTACCACCAAGAAGTCTGAAACAACCAGCCATACCTCCTCCCCTTTTTAGTATGAAAGGAGCCTGAATTCTGACTTGAGTAACATGGTTCTCTAGGACATTAGCCACCGCCCCTGTCTTCTCAGTCTGCTGGCTTTCAGCATAAAATTGTTATTCCTTGCCTTAATACCTTGTCTCCTGATTTACTGGCCTGTCATGAGGTGAGCAGAACGAGTTTGGACTCGGTAACAAAATTCCTAGTGGCATTTCTTTTTTTTTTTTTACAGAAATAGAAAAAAAAAATCCTAAAATCCATATAGAATCACAGAAGATCCTAAATAGCCAAAGCAATCTGGGAAAAGAAAAAAGCTGGAGGCAATACACTTCCTGATTTCAAAATATATTACAAAACTATAGTAATTAAAACAGTATGATACTGGCATAAAGAAACACACAGACTAAAGGAACAAAATAGAGAGCTCAGAAAGAAACCCACACATTTATGGTCAACTGATTTTCAACAAATTAGCCAAGAATGCACAGCAGGCAAAGAATAATCTCTTCAAAAAATGGTGCTGGGAAAACCGGACATCCACACGAAAAGAAAGATTGGACCCTTATCTTACACCATAAATAAAAATCAACTCAAAATGCACTGGAGACTTAATCCAAAGACCAGAAATTTTAGAACTTCTAGAAGAAAACACAAGGGGAAAGCTTCTTGACATTAGTATTGGCAATGATTGGCTATAACACCAAAAGCACAGGTAACAAAAGCAAAAGTAGATAAGTGGGGCAACAACAAACTAGAAAGCTTTTGTACAGCAAAGGAAAAAAAATCAACAAAATGAAAGGGGAACCTATGGAATGGAAGAAAATATTTGCAAACTATATATCTCAAAGGGGTTAATATCAAAAATAATAAGGAAGTCCTACTCATCCATAGCAAAAGCATATTACCTAATTTTAAAAATGGGCAAGAAAAACTGACTAGACATTTTCCTAAAGAATATATGCAAATGGCCAACCAATAAAAAGGTGCTCAACATCACTAATTGTCAGGATAATATAAATCAAAACCACAATGAGGCATCATTTCACACCTGTTGAGATGATTATTATTAAAAGAAAAAAAAGATTACAAAATTTGACAAGAATGTGGAGAAATTGTAACCCTTACACACTATAGTGAGAATGTAAAATAGTTCGGCCACTACAGAGAAAAGTATGGAGGTTTCTCAAAAAATTAAAAAGAACCATCAGATGATCCAGCAATCCCATTTCTGGATATATATCTCAAAGTTTTGAAATCAAGATCTCAAAGAGATATTTTTATTTCCATGTTTGTTGCAGTATTATTTATAGTATGCAAGATATGGAAACAACCATAATGTACATTAACAGATGAATGGATTAATATGGTATATACTCACAACAGAATATTAGTCAACCTTACAAAAGAAAGAAATCCCACCACAAGTGACAACATAGAAAACATAGAGCACATTTTGAAAAATGAAAGAATCCTTTCACAGAAGGACAAACACTGAAAGATCCTTCTAATATGAGTTATCTAAAATAATCAAATTCATAGAAGCAGAAAGTAGAATGGTGGCTGTCAAGGTCTGGGAAGAAGGGGAAATAGAGAGTTATTTTTTAATGGGTATAAAATTTCAATTGTGCAAGATGAATAAGTTTTAGAAATCTGCTTGTACAACACACTACTTATTATTAACAATACTGCACTGTACATTTAAAAATTTGTTAAGTGGATATATCACATGTAAGTGTTCTTACCACAATAAAAATATAATTAAAAGTAATTTGATTTCAGGGTAGTAATTATCTGTAAAGTATGTCAAAACTTTTCACTCCCCTCAGAATTTTAACTTTTTATTTAATTGTATTATTTCATTGTGCTAGCTAGTAATGCAGCTAACTGTTTCCAGGGCACAATCCTCCTGTACTTAACGTGTTTTCTCATCTCTGACTCCATGCAGACAGTTGGTGATAATAGCTTTTATATCTTTACCAGTTAATATCTAATGTTATAATAAAATACTAGGTGAGTGTTCATTCACATACCACAGGATTATTCATTAAACCTGGTGTCTACTTATAATATTGTTTAAAACCAGAGGATTTTTGAGGAGTGGCCAAGATGGTGAATTAGGAAGAAACTGAGCTCACCTTGTCTCACAGGCACATCAAAATTACACTGTTTACAGAGCAACTACTGATGAGAAAGACTAGAAGAAAAGATTTTCTACAACTAAAGATATAAAGAAGGAACCACAACAAGATGGGTAGGAGGGATGGAAATGTGGTAGTCAAGACCCATACTCACCGGTGGGCAACTCACTAACAGAAGGATAATTACAGTTGAAGATGTTCTCCCCAAAAAGCAAGGGTTCAAGGACCACAGTAGGTTCCACAGCTTGGGGATCCTGTATAGGAAAGATAAATGCCAAGAATATTTGGCTTTGAAAGCCAGTAGGGCTTACTTTGAGGAGAGCCAGAGGGCTGTGGGAAACAGAGACTCCACTCTTAAAGGTGGCACACAAAGTCTCACATGTTCTGTGACCAAGAGCAGAAGTAGTGATTTGAAGGAAACCTGGGTCAGACCTACCTGCTGACCTTGGAGAGCCTCCCAAACAGGCAGGAGGCAACTAGACCTCACCCTAGGGACATGGACAATGGAGGTAGACATTTTGAGGACCTCTTACCAGGAGAATACTGGTTCTGACAAGCTTCGTTTTGGAATCCTTCCTCTAGCTTATTAGCACTGGAACCCAGCCCTGCCATTACAGACTGTTGGCATCAGTACTGGGACACCTCAAACCAAGCAGCTAGCCTTAAGACACCCTAAACCCATAGGTGCTCTGGGACCCAGCCTGTCCACCAGAGATTCTAGAACATGGTCCAGCAAGTCAGTGCAACAGCACTAGCTCCAGGATATCCTAGGGTCCTGCAGTCAGCCATTGGGACCCAGCCCTCCACACCAGTGGTTTGATACCAACTCCATGAATCCTAGGGCCCTGCAGCCAGAGATCCTGAGTGAGCAGGCAATAGCCCCAGCACCAATGGGCAACTAATCTATGATAAAGGAGGCAAGAATATACAATGGGGAAAATTCAGCCTCTTCAATACATGGATGCAGTTACATGCAAAAGAATCAAACTGGACTACTCTCTCACACAATTCACAAAACTAAACCCGAAATGGATTAAAGACTTAAATGTAAGACCTGAAACCATGAAATGTCTACCAGAAAACATAGGCAGTATACTCTCTGACACTGGTCTTAGTGTATGTATATATATATATATATATATATATATATATATATATATATATATATATATATATATATATTTAAATATGTCTCCTCCAGCAAAAGAAATAAACCAAAGGAAAAATAAACAGGACTACATCAAACTAAAAATCCTTTACACAATGAAAGAGACTATCAACAAAATGAAAAGGCCACCTATTGAATGGGGGAAGATACTTGCAAACAATATATCTAATAAGGTGTTAATATCTAAAACGTACCAAAAAATTATACAACTCAACATAAAAAACAAATAACCTGATTAAAAAATGGATAGAGGATCTGAACAGACATTTTTCCAAAGAAGACATACAGCTGGCCAACAGACACATGAAAAAATGTTCAACATCACTAATCACCAGGGAAATGCAAATTAAAACCACAATGAGATATCACCTCAAACCTGTCAGAATGGTTATTATCAAAAAAGACAACAAATAACAAGTGTTGGTGAGGATATCAAGAAAAGGGAACCCTTGTGTACACATGACAGAAATATCAAATCACTATGTTGTACTAGGAACTAACATAGTTTTGTAGGTCATTATATTTCAAAAATATATAAACACTTACTTTATTTTATTTTATTTTTAGATTCCACATATGAGCAATCTGATATGGTATTTTTCTTTCACTTTCTGGCTGACTTCACTTAGAATGACATTCTCCAGGAACATCCATGTTGCTGCAAATGGTGTTATGTGGTCATTTTTTATGGCTGAATAGTATTCCATTGTATAAATATACCACCACTTCTTTATCCAGTCATCTGTTGATGGACATTTAGGCTGTTTCTATGTCTTGGCTATTGTAAATAGTGCTGCTGTGAAAATTGGGGTACAGGTGTCTTTTTGAACCAGGGTTCCTTCTGGATATATGCCCAGGAGTGTGATTACTGGGTCATATGGTAAGTCTATTCCTAGTCTTTTGAGGAATCTCCATACTGTTTTCCACAGTGGCTGTACCAAACTGCATTCCCACCAGCAGTGTAAATAAAACATAAATACAAAACAGAAACAGACTCATAGACGTAGAATACAAACTTGTGGTTGCCAAGGGGGCAGGGGATGGGAAGGGACAGACTGGGATTTCAAAATGTAGAATAGATAAACAAGATTATACTGTCTAGCACAGGGAAATACATACAAGATCTTATAGTAGCTCACAGTGAAAAAACATGTGGCAATGAATATATATATGTTCATGTATAACTGAAAAATTGTGCTCTACACTGGAATTTGACACAACATTGTAAAATGATTATAACTCAATAAAAATGTTAAAAAAATAAAAGCCTGAAATCTATATATATCTATATATATATATATATATCTGTATCTATATCTATATCTATATCTATCTATCTACACAAACAAAGAAACAAACTCATAGGAAAAGATCAGATTTGTGGTTACCACTGGTGGGAGGAAGGAGGAGGGAGAATTGGAAGAAGGCAGTCAAAGGGTACACATTTTCAGTTATAACATAAATAAGTAATAGGGATTCAATGGATAACATGATAGATATAATTAACACTGCTGTATGTTATATATGAAAGTTGTCAAGAGTAAATCCCAAGATATCATCACAAGAAAAATAAATTTTTCAATTTCTTAAATTTTGTTTCTATATGAGATGATGAATGTTCACCTAATTTATTGTGATAATCACTTCATGATGTACTTGTTCAAATCACTACGCTATATACCTTACACTTATACAGTGTTGTATATCAATTATATCTCAATAAAACTGGAAGCAAAAATAGTATAAGATTTCCCCTGAGGCAAACCAGGTGCCTGATGTCTCTGCTGCCAACTAGTACCTGTAATCATAGGCAAGTTAAGTAACCATTCTGAAGCTCAGTATCCTCGTATATAAATTAGTGAATTATGAGGATTGAATGAGATGCTATATGTTAATTTCCCTTCACTCATAGAATCACTTCATGAATGATTATTATCTTTTTTAACACTTTTTATTGAGTTATAGTCAATTTACTTTACAATGTTGTGTCAAATTCCAGTGTAGAACACAATTTTTCAATTATACATGAACACACATGTATTCATTGTCACATTTTTATTTTTCTGTGAGCTACCACAAGATCTTGTATATATTTTCCTGTGCTATACAGTATAATCTTGTTTATCTATTCTGTATATGCCTGTCAGTATCTACAAATTTTGAAATCCCAGTCTGTCCCTTCCCACACCCCGCCCCCTTAGCAACCACAAGTTTGTATTCTATGTCTATGAATCTGTTTCTGTGTTTTATTTATGTTCATTTTTTGGAATGATTATTATCTTAATAGTAATACATATGTTTATCTGATGATTGCGTGTAGTTCAAAATGTAAATTTGAACTTAAAAATATCAGCTAACATTTATTCTCCCTTAAAAATAGCTAACATTTATTGAGTGCTTATTATATGCTGGGCATTGTACTAAATGCTTTGTATGGATTATCCTATATATTCCTCAATATAACTGTATGAGGTAAGCACTATTATTTTTCTCCTTGTCCTACAGAGGTATAGAAGCTCAGACTGATTAGTTAACTCAACTAGCAGCATGACTCACAATAGGTAGTGTCAGGATTTAAAGGCAAGCAGTGTGATTCCAAAGCCTGAACTGTATTGCCTTCCTTCATCTATTCATATGTGACATTGGCCATCAAAACAAAATATAACTAGAGGACAGCACATCATTTGTTAGGAGCAATAAACAATTAGTAGACTCTATCGGTTAAAATTATATCCATTCTTTTTCATCTCTTTTAGGACAATTTTCTCATATTTAATATTTGATGTAGAATGCAAATAATGTGACCATAATTATGAAGCCTAGCAGGAAATGTCAGAATTTATAGCAATTTAGATATGTTCAGATCAGTATTTCTATAACTTGTATATATTCTATGAAAGGCCAGAGATGATAGATTCTTCACATTCTAATATTGCTATCCCTATAGTCTTATGGCTTTCCAGGAAGAAAGTTGAGTAGAAAGTTATTAGCAACAATAGTGAATGTGCGTGCTCACACACACACACGCACACTCTACAGGCTTTTGGTCCATAAAACAAGATGAATTATATGCTGACCAAGTTAATTAGTGTGGAAATCAGAACAAGGGAGTGGGAAGGACCAAAAGCATAGCTACACAGTGCAAAAGTACAGGATTTTTTTTTAATAAAAACAGCATGATCAAGTCAAAAAAAAAAACAAAACAGGAGTTTCAAGTGTGGAAGCAAAATACTACCCTTCCCAGTAAAAGCAAATGTAATTAATAATATAAGAAGAGTTAGAAGAAATTTAAAACTCTTCTTAAGTTATATATTAGAAAATTCAAAGACACATATCACTAGTCAAAGGATCTCAAAATTAACTATGCATAATATTCACCCAGATGCTTAGCCTCCACCTTTGAGTCTTTGAATCTAGGGTCCCAGGATGTTTATCAAGCATTTTAGATGACTCAGACACAGGTTGCCTACCATCAGATGTGGACAGACCCTGGCCTATGCAGGCTACCCTACAGATATCTCACTAGAAAACCCAACCCACCATCTGAGAAGCATATCACAAAATAGGAAGAGTAGGATAACGTAGAGAAAGAGTTTTTACAATAACTTTGAAACCTATTGCAGAGGGTATACTACGGAAAATACCAATTCTATTTTTGAAAGAAAAATACAAAGAAAAAGAAGAGATTTTCAGAGAAGATAAAGCCATTTCAGTGCCCTACAGCAACTGTCATTATCTGCCTAAAGTAGCAATGACCTGTCATATACAGAAAATGTGTCAGCATCACCTAGATCTGAAAATTTTAGTTCAAAATATAACCATGGTAAAAAGGAGTCCAAAGTGTTAGTATATCCTTAGGGTAATATATGTATCTTCCTTACTTCATCATAAATTTCTTGAAGAAAATGAAATAAGAAATATGACATCTTTGCCTAAGACACTGTTTTTCGAATAATAATTTTCGGCACTTACATCAGAATCACATTAATTGCTTGTTTAAAATGCAGAGCCCCATCTTAGTTCTACAAAATCAGGGTTTCTGAGGGAAGAGGCCAAGGGAAAAAAAAAAAAACTTACACAAGCGCATGCATGCACATGTATACATAAATATTTAACTGTACAATTCAGTGGCTTTTATTATGGCTTCTACTACAACAATCACCACAATTAATTATAAGATATTTTTATCATTCTTAGAAGAAACCCCATACCATTTAGCAGTCACAACCCATTTCCTTTTTTCCTCTTCTTCCCACCACCCTAGGCAACCACTCATCTACTTTCTTTCTCTATGGATTGGTCTATTAGGAAATTCTCTATAAAGGCAATGGCATAATATATGGTCTTGTATTATTGCCTTCTTTCAATTAGTATGTTTTCAAGGTTCATCGATGTTGCAACATGTATCAGTAGTTTATCTCCTTTAACTGTAGAAAATATTGCATGTGTATTTTAAACAATTATTTCACATGAAAGAAACAATGAAGAGACAACGAGATGCTCATTTCCAAAAATTAAGCAGAATTCAGGACTTGATTTCATTTGTAGACAATTCCCTAGAATTCTCACCCTTGTTTATTAACAGTTGTTATAACCAAAGGAAATTTCTGTAAGGACCCAAGAAGCTTAGAGCATACACAGTATGTAAGATAAATAATAGCCATGTCAGGAATGATGGAATTAACACTATTAATACAAATAGAAGATTAAAAATAAGCCTTGCAAAGACCCCATAGCAAGGCATAAGACTCTCTGGACCTGGGCTGTCAAACAGCCATACCAACATTTGGCTATTTTAATCTAAATTTAAATTAATTTAAATTAATAGTTCTACAGTTGCACTAGCCACATTTCAATCTTCCATGGCCAAATGTAGCTAGCAGCTACCATACTGGACAATGCAGACAGAGAATATTTCCATCATTGCGGAAAATTCTATTTGTGCTGCTCTAGAGGTAGATGAAACTGTCATAGCATGACCTATTCATTCCTGCAAAAAATAATAATGAAAAGTCTACTATGTGCAAGACACTATTCAAGGCACTAGGGATACCATAATACACAAAACACAAAATTCCTACCACTGTGGAGCTTAAGTGCTAGTGATGGGGAAGAGAGGATAAATAAATAAATAAAATGTATTACACAGAATATATTAAATGGTGATAAAAATGTGAAGGAATAGGAAAGAGGAGATGAGATGCTATTTTAGATACAATGCTCTTGGAAAGTCTCTATGATACACTGATGTCTACGTAGAGATCTGAAGAAAATGGGGAGTAAGCCTTATGGTTACATGAGATAAAAGCATTGCAGAAAGAGAAAATAGAACTAAGGCCTGAGGCAGGTATAGGTTGGGCATGCTTCCAAACACAACATGAGTAGAGGACAGAGATATATAAAAGAGTAAAATCAAAAACTTGTAGAGGAAATAGATTTGGGGGGAAAAAGCCTTAATGTTGTTTAGAAAGTTTGGTGAGATTGTTATTAATACAATATATTTTCATTTGTCAGATGATTCTCCAAGTTAGCAGAGATACAGGTGAAATGGCATCAAGAGGTGCTCCATGGATCCTCTCCCCGGCAAAACAACCATAAACGGAGAAAATCATTTAAATAAAAATACAGTCATTTAGAATCCACAGAAACTCTCTTGACAGCATACACCAAATGGATTAACACTTTTAGTAAAATCTACTAAATATCAGTAAGAACAGTGAGAGTCTGTGGCATTTGAGTCACAATCTGTCACCTTCCATCTTCTCTTCCCAATTCAGCAGGATAGAAACCCTACCCCTGCCAGATACAGCCAAGAACTTAGGTCTCCCGCTCCCCTAAGAAGGTCATCAGTATTTCTCACCCCACCCTCAGCACCAAGATGCAGAAGCTCCATCCAGGAAAGCATGTGGAAGAGTTCCAAAGCTCCTTTCCTCAACACAGTCCCTACTCATAAGACATAATTTGGACTCTAGAAACAGCAGGACTAGAATAATGGGACCAAATCATCTCTGTGCCTGCTCACTCCTACGGCAGAAATTGCATGCAGGGAGGGAGAAGCTGAGAAGACCAGGGGATTCTGCTTCCACTGAATGCCTTGTTCATAGAGCATGACTGTAATTCTGAGAGAAGCATGTTGCTGACCCCATCACCAACTTCCAGATCATTTGTATAGAGGTTCTACCAAGAGGGAGAGGTAGGCCATAAGAACAGAGTTCCAAATCTATCTCTAAAGGAACTGACTTTATTTGAAAGAGAGTATGAGGAAGTTCAAGCCTAAGGTATTCTCAAAATAATTTGAGTTTTTGATGGTAAGCAGTTAAAAGGAGGGTGGTAACTTCATGAGTTCTCTAAACCATATGATAGCCAGTTTAACAAAGAACCAAGGAAAGGGATAGGTAAGAGCCCTCCTAAGAATGGGGCAAGCCTGATACATTGGCCTCAAAGACTATCTCTGAAAGGGTACCAAATATAATTAAATCACTGTGAAGTGACTTGTGTCCCTGGGTATTTGTAAAGTAAACATAGTAATCAGCCAACAATTACTCAGGACTAACAGCTTAGTTTGATACCAAAAGAGACAGATAATTTAAGAGAGATCAGGGAAAGAGACAGTTAAAGACAGCCTTGGCTATGCCCAAGGAAGTGCCCTCTAAGAAGCAACATCATAGGGTGTACACTACAGGGGAAGTGGCCTTCACTGAAAGAGTCCAGACAAGTCATTAAACAAACCAATAAACAACAAAACACGGCCAAAAGGGTGTGTGTGTAGGGTGGAGATGATAAATCAGAATTTAGAATTGCTGTAAAGTATTATACAGTTATAGACCAAAAAAATTATAAAATATGCAGAGGAAAAGGAAAGAGTGGCTCATTCACAGGGAAAAATAGCCAATAAGAAACTTCCTTCAAAAAGGTATGGATACTGAATTTGCAGAAAAACATTTTAAATATGTTCAAAGAACTAAAGAAAATTATGCTTTAAAAAAAAGTAAAGGAAGGTATAATGATAATGTCTCCTCAGAGAATGCCAATAAAACAAAATAAATTATTTTTCAAATAATTAAATATAAATTTGGGAGGTGAAAAGCACAAAAATTGAAATAAAAATTCACTAGAGGGGCTCAACAGTAGATTTAAGCTGGCAGAAGGAAATATTAGCACACTTGAAGATAGACAGACAGGAATTATGCAATCTGAGGAAGAGAGAAAAAACAGTGAACAAAAATAAACAGAGAATCAAAGAAATGTGAGGCACCATTAAGCACACCAACATAAATAAAAGTGCAGTATCAGAAGCAAGAGAAAGACAGGGATAGGAAAAATATATTAAAAATAATGTCTGAAAGCATCCTATATTTGATGAAAACTATTCATCTATACACCCAAGAAGCCCAGTGAGTTAGGAGTAGAATAATTTCAGAGATCTACACCCAAACACATTAGAGCAAAATTGCCATAAGACAAAGGCACAGAGGATCTTGAAAGCAACAAAAGAAAAATGATTTGTCATATACAAATGGTCTATAAAAAGTTCAACAGCTCACACTTCCTTAGGAACAATGGAGACCAGAAGGCAATGAGAGAAACTGACTATACTTCAGCAAAAATGTATTTTAAAAAGTAAATATCAATTTTGAAATCCCAGTCTATCCCTTCCCACCCTCCACCCCTCTGGCAACCATAAGTCTATATTCTCTGTCTATGAGTCTATTTCTGTCCTGTATTTACGACTTGCTTTTGTTTGTTTGTTTTTGTTTTTGTTTTTTAGATTCCACATATAAGCGATCTCATATGGTATTTTTCTTTCTCTTTCTGGCTTACTTCACTTAGAATGACATTCTTCCGGAGCATCCATGTTGCTGTAAATGGCATTATGTTGTCGGTTTTTATGGCTGAGTAGTATTCCATTATATAAATATACCACATCTTCTTTATCCAGTCACCTGTTGATTGACATTTAGGCTGTTTCCATGTTGTGGCTATTGTAAATAGTGCTGTTATGAACATTGGGGTGCAGGTGTCATCCTGAAGTAGGGTTCCTTCTGGATACAAGCCCAGGAGTGGGATTCCTGGGATTTCAAAATTGTAGAATAGATAAACAAGATTATACTGTATAGCACAGGGAAATATACACAAAATGTTATGATAACTCACAGAGGAAAAAAATGTGACAATGAGTGTGTATATGTCCATGAATGACTGAAAAATTGTGCTGAACGCTGGAATTTGACACAACATTGTAAAATGATTATAAACCAATAAAAAATGTTAAAAAAGTAAATATCTGAATAGCATAAAAGAGAAGGCAATGAGAGGATACATTCTAAGTTCTGAAATAAATTTTTGAAAAGCTTCAATCACAAATTTCATATTTAGCAAAACTGCCTTACAAAAATGAAGATGGAATAAAGACATTCCAAGATTTTATAACAACTGAAAGAATTATTTACCAGAAGACTCTATTTGCAAGGAATAGTAAAGGAAGCTCTTGAGACTGAAAGCAAATGACACTAGACTATAATTTGAATACACACACACACACACAGAGCACCAATAAATGTAATTATGCAATTATAAAAAGCGGCATAACTGCATTTTTTATTTTTTGTCTTAGATGATTTAAAAAACAATTGCATGAAATAACTATAAGATTACATTGTTATATTTATAACAGAAATGTAATTTATTTCACAATAATAGCACAAAGGATGTACTTGGTACAAAGTTGTATTAATGTAAGAAAATTACAATAATGGTAAGCAGAATCCACATGAACAGATGAAGAAAACTAGAAATAGTAAATGAAGAGTGTAATAAATGATATTATATACATATGTATTTGCTCTCTAATCTTTTCTCAGGTTGTATAAAAGACATAAAATTACATAAAAATAACAACAAAGTATTTTGGGATTTTTAAGATATTTAGACTTAGTATGTATAACAATAATAAAACAAAAAAGGAAGACGAAATAGAAAAGAAGGGAGGGAATAGGAGTGGCCATTTCTCTATCTCACTGGAATAAAGTCAATATAAATCTCAAATAGATTCTGGTAAATTCAGATGCATATTATAAGCCCTGGAGTGACAGCTATTAAAATAATAAAACATATTGAGAAAAAAGGTCATGAAAGGATTAAAATGTTACACTAGATAATATTCCCATAAG
>NC_045732.1:7138435-7185044 GCF_009834535.1 Camelus ferus
ATACAAAATCTCACATGCTCTGAGAAACCAGGACAGAGACAGTGATTAGAAAAGAGCCTGGGTCAAATCCACTTGCTGGTATTAGAGAGCCACTCAGAAAGGCAGGAGACAGCTGGAACTCACCCCAGAGACACAGATGCTGGCGGCAGGCATTTATTGGGGAGTTTATTTTACCATGAGGACACAGGTGCTGGCAAGCACCATTTTGGAATACTCACTCTAGCTTATTAGTGCCAGACATGGTCCCAACCAACAGCAAGGTGGCACCAGTCCTGGGACACAGCAAGCCAAGCAGCCAGCCACACAGGGATACGGCTCTACCCACCAACAGGCTAGCAGCAGCCATAGGTCCCCCTGGACCACCCAGCAATTCCAGGACCTAGCCCCTTCCAATAGAGGGCACAGGACCCAGCCCTATCCACCAGTGGGCCAGCATAAGCCCCAGGAACTGGCCTCACTCCTTAGCAAGAAGGAACCAGCCCCAGGACACATGGGGCTCTAACACTGCTCACCAGTGTGCTGAAACCAGCACTGAGACACCGTGCCCTGAAACCAGACAACACAGGATCCAGCCCTGCTAAAGAGCAGGCTGACACTAGCTCCCAGGCCCCAGCTTGGCCTAGCAGCAACTTGAAACACACTGGGACACCCACTTTGGGCCCTATAAGAAGCCAACTAGTATCCCAGCCATGCCCACCAGTGGGCCAGCACAAGGACCAGGACACAACCTCACCCACCAATGGGCAAGCACCAGTCCCAGGACTCCCTGGGCCCCACAGCCATCCACCATGGGACTCAGACCCACCCACTAGTGGGTGGCAGCTTCAGCCCTAGACAAGACCTACCAACCAACCAGGTGAAGGGTCAGCCATGTCCATCAGTGTGCCTACAACAGTAGGCCCTGCCAAAACAGAAGGGCCCACACAGCCCACATAAGGCATACCCTACATCATATAGCTCCTGTGAAGAGAGGGAAGTGTACTTCTGGACCCAGTAGGACATCTCTTATATAAGGCCACTTCTCCAAGATAAGGACACCCACCTAATACATAAACATTAAACAGAGAATCAGACAAAATAAGGAAACAGAGGAACATGTTTGAAACAAGAGAACAAGATAAAAAAATAATAATAATAAAAAAAGAGAACAAGATAAAACTCCAGAAAAAGAGCTAAGCAAAATGAACATGCATTTTACCTAAAAAAGGTTTCAAGGTAATGATCATAAACATGCACAGTGAACTGAGAGGAATAATGAGTGAACACAGTGAGAAGCTTAACAAAAAGAAAAAAAATAAAGAAGAACCAAACAGAAGAATACAGTAACTGAAATAAAAAATACATTTGACAGAATCAACAGTAGATTAGATGATAAAGAGGAAAGATGAGTGAACTGGAAGACAGAGTAGTGGAAATCACACAGGCTGAACAATAAAAATAAAAAAGAATTTTAAAAAGTGAGGACAATTTAAGAGACTTCTAGGAAAACATCAAGCACATTAATGTTCACATTATAAGGGTCACAGAAGAAGAAAGAGAGAGAGGGGCAGAATTTACTTGAAGACATATAAGCTGAAAACTACCCTAAACTGAGAAATGAACAGACATCTAGGAAGCATGTAGAATCTCAAATAGTATCAACCCAAGGAGGTCCACATCAAGACACAATGTAATTAAAATGGAAAACATTAAAGATAAAGAGATAATATTAAAAATAGCAAGAGAAAAGCAAACAGTTACCTACAAGGGAACTCTCATAAGACTAGCAGCAGACTTTTCAGGACAGAGGGAATTGGTACCATATATGCAAAGTGATAAGAGGGGAAAATCTACAACCAAAAATACTCTAGCTTGCAAGACTATCATTCAGATCTGAAGGAGAGATAAAACGTTTCACAGAAAAGCTGAAAGAATTCTGGACCACTAAAACAGCTTTACAGGAAAGGTAAAGGGATATCAATAAGTGGAAAAGAAAAGGCTACAACTACAAATTTTAAAAATTATGAAAGGAAAAATCTCATTGGTAAAGTCAAATATACAGTAAAGGTAGTAGATCTATGTCTAAAGCTAGTAGGAAGGTTAAAACACAAAAGTAGTAAGTCATCTATATCCATTATAAGTAATTAAAGGATACACAAATAAAAGGTGTAAAATATGATGTCAAAAAAATTAAACACTGAGGTAGCAAAAATGAAAGGTGGTTAAAACCTATTCAAAATTAAGAGATCATCAAATTTAAAAAATTGTATACACACACACACACACACACACACACACACATATATATACTTAAAGAAGACTAACACCTACCTTTTCAAACTATTCCAAAAAATTACAGTGGCAAGAACATCTCTGACCACATTCTAAAAGGTCAGCATCACCTTGATACCAAAACCAGACAAAGACAACACAAAAACAGAAAATTACAGGCTAATATCACTGATGAACATACATGAAAAAGTCCTCAACAAAATATTAGCAAACCCAATTTAATAGTACATGAAAAAAGATCATACAACATGATCAAGTGGGATTTATCCCAAAAATGCAAGGATGGCTCCATATCCACAAATAATTTGATGCAATACACCATATTAACAAACTGAAGAATAAAAACCATATGATTATCTCAACAGATGCAGAACAAGTTTTTGATAAAGTTCAACATCCATTTATGGTTTAAAAAGACTCTTCACAAATTTGATATACAAGGAGCATACCTCAACACAATAAATACCAAATATAATGAGCCCACAAATAGCATCATAGTCAATGGTGAAGAAATGAAAGCACTTCCTCTCAGATCAGGAACAAGACAAGACACTCTTATCACTTTTGATCAACATAGTATTGGAAATCCTAGCCACAGCAATCAGCCAAGAAAAAAGAAATAAAAGGAATCCATATTGGAAAAATTGGAAAGGAAAAAGTAAAACTGTCACTGTTCATAGATGACATGATACTATAATTAGAAAATCATAAAGACATCAGCAAAAAACATCACTCGCTAATGAATTCAGTAAAATTGCAGGATACAAAATTAATATACAGAAACCTGGCATTTCTACATATTAACAACAAATTATCAGAAACAAATTTTAAAAACAATCCCATTTACACTCTCATCAGAAAGAGAAAGAAAAATACCATATGAGATCGCTCATATGTGGAATCTAAAAAACAAAAACAAAAACAAACAAACAAAAACAAAGCATAAATACAGGACAGAAATAGACTCATAGACAGAGAATACAGACTTGTGGTTGCTAGGGGGGTGGAGGGTGGGAAGAGATAGGGATTTCAAAATTGTAGACTAGATAAACAAGATTACACTGTATAGCACAGGGAAATATACACAAAATGTTATGATAACTCACAGAGAAAAAAATGTGACAATGAGTGTGTATATGTCCATGAATGACTGAAAAATTGTGCTGAACACTGGAATTTGACACAACATTGTAAAATGATTATAAATCAATAAAAAATGTTAAAAAAAAAGAATAAAATACCTGGGAACAAATCTAAGGAGGTAAAAAACCTGTACTTACAAAACTGTAAGACAATAATGAAAGAAACTGAAGATGGCACAAACAAATGGAAAGATAGTCCATGCTTATGGATGGGAAGAACTAACACTATTAAAATGACCATACTACCCAAGGCAATTTACAGATTCAACATAATCACTATCAAGATAGCAATGGCATTTTTCACAGAAATAGAATAAGAAATGCTAAAATTTGTATGGAAAATGCAAAGATCCTGAATAGCCAAAATGATCTTGAGAAAGAAGAACAAAGCTAAAGGTATCAGGCTCCCTGATTTCAAATTATATTACAAAGATACAGTAATCGAAACAATATTGTACTGACACAAAAACAGACACATAAAACAATGGAACAGAATAGAAAGCCCAGTAATGAACTTATAATTATATGGTCCACTAATCTATGACAAAGGAAGCAAGAATATACAACGGGAAAAGACAGCCTCTTCAATAAATGGTGTTAGGAAAATGGAAAGCTGCATGCAAAAGAATCAAACAGGACTACTTTCTCAAATTACATACAAAAATAAACTTAAAATGGTTTAAAGAATTAAGTGTAGGATTTGAAAGTATAAAACTACTAGAAGAAAACATAGGCAGTCCTCTTTATGACATCAGGCTTAGCAATATTTTTTGGGTCTATCTTTTCAGGCAAGGGCAACAATAGCAAAAATAAACAAATGGAGCTGCATCAAACTAAAATACTTTTGCACAGTGAAGGAAACTATAACAAAATGGAAAGACAACCTACTAAATGAAGAGGATATCTGCAAATAATGTATCTGATAAGGAGTTAATATCCAAAATATACATAGAACTCATAAAACTCAACATCAAAAATACAAAAAACCCAAATAAAAAATAGACAGAGGGTCTCAACTTTTCAAAAGAAGACAAATAAATGGCCAATAGGAACATTAAAAGATGTTCAGCATCACTAGTCACTGGGGAAACACAAATCAAAACTATAATGAGATATCACCTCACACCTGTCAGAATGGCTATCATAAAAAAAAATCAATTAATAAGAAATGTTGGTAAGGATGTAGACAGAAGGGAACCCTTGTGCACTGTTGGTGGGAATGTAAATTGGTGCAGCAACTCTGGACATCTGTATGGAGATTCCTCAAAAATTTAAAAATAGATCTTCCACATGATCCAGCAATTCCACTCCTGGGTATTTGTTGGAAGAAAATAAAAACACTAATTAGAAAGGACATATGCACCCATATGTCCATAGTAGTATTAATTACAATAGCCAATATGTGGAAGCAACTTATGTGACGATCAATAGATAAATAGAAAAAAGATGCAGT
This sequence comes from Camelus ferus, assembly GCF_009834535.1. NCBI lineage: Eukaryota > Metazoa > Chordata > Mammalia > Artiodactyla > Camelidae > Camelus > Camelus ferus. Next base: position 7,143,302 of record NC_045732.1, read on the forward strand.
ATTTAAATATAATGAAATATTAGCCATACAAAAGAATGAAATCTTGCCATTTGTGACAATATGGATGGACCTAGAGGGTATTATGCTAAGTGAAACAAGTCAGACAGAGAAAGACAAATACCATATGATTTCACTTATATGTTAAGTCTAAAAAAACCAAAACAAATAAACCAATATAATGAAACAGAAATAGAGTCATAGGTACAGAGAACAAACTGGTGGTTGCTAGAGGGGAAGAGGGTAGGGGGGAAAGTGAGAAATAGGTGAGGAATATTAAGAGGTATATACACTTCTAGCTACAAAATAAATGTCACAGTTATGAAATGGACAGTGTGGCAAATATAATCAATAATTATGAAATATCTTTATATGGTGACAGATCATAAGTAGACTTATCATAGTGATCCTTTCATAATGTATAGAAATATTGAATCACTATGTTGTTCACCAGGAATTACCATAGTGTTCTAGGTCAATTATACTTGAAAACAAACAAACAAAAAAACTCAAAGAAAAAGAGATCAGATTTGTGGTTACCAGAGGTGGGAGGTGGGGAAGGGGATGGGGAATTGGACAAAGGCATCAAAAGATACAAACTACCCATTATAAAATGAATAAGTACTAGGAATATTATTTACAACTTGATTAATAAAATTAACACTTCTGTATTTTATATACCCAGATTATTAAGGGAGTAAATCCTGAGTTCTCATCACAAGGAAGACATTTTTTCTTTTATTTTGTATCTATATGAGATGATGGTTGTTCATTGAACTTATTGTGGTAATCCTTTCATGATGTATGTCAGTCAAATCATTATGCTGTACACTTTAAAATTATACAGTGCCATATGTCACTTATATTTCAGTATAAGTGGAAGGAAAAACACTTGATGTGAAGAATGAATGAATGAATAACCAAACAAACAAAACAGTTATTGAGATTCAAAATGTAGCTCTCTCTCCTCTTACCACAACTGTATGACAGGGAAGAGATGAGAAGCTTATAAAATGGTATTTGGGAATGTGCTCTGTAAAGTGAGCAGCACAACCCAAATGGAAGTTAACAGGCTGAATTGGTAGGGAACACTGGTAAGTATCACAGTCAAAAACATGATTAATTCTTCCATCTTCAAACTGGGCTAATGATACCTCACATTGCTGCTGAGAGTATAAATGAGGCACATGACAGAAGATGTCTAGTTCAGAGCCTGGCATATAGCAGACATTCAATAAATTGTAGATTTGATGTTGTTATCATTATTATAGTCTCATTTATTTGTATTATACACCTTTCTAAAACACAAAGTAGTAAAAGGAACTGAGTCAGAGAACTGATAAAAGGAAACCATTTCCAACTCAATTTAGGGAAATTCAAATAACTACTTCTACCACCTCCTCCTTTTTTTCTTTTTCTAAACAGAGAACTAAGTTCCTCTTTCTATTCCATGAAGAGTCCCATGTTAAAACTGCTTAGGCTGACATTATTGCCTTTTTGCAAGCAGCCACTCAATGAAAAGGTAAAAGGGACACAGAAACTAAAAGAAGGGCTTGCTCTCATCTGCTTGGAAGCTATGAAAGTGGTATCTGCTATCTCTGGCTTCAGCTTTGCAGTAGGCACCTGTGAGCCTACTGTCCAAGAACGGAACTTTGAAGTCTAGGATTTGGGAAGTAATGTTTGGACAAATAGCAAAGCAAGGGACTGCAGGACAGTGTTGCTTAAAAGCACTTGTCAGTCAGACACATAAGCTAACTTCTGACAGAACTGGAACACATTCTGTGCTGCAGCATTGAGTGAATTTATTGGAACCATATTGAAAGGTTCTTTGGCAACTGACAGACTGGAAACTAAGGAGAGTTTTGGAGTCATGGATGAGTCACTGGCCCACATTAGAATCATGGATGAGGGTTCTGGAAACCCTATTTGGTAGTTAACTTTAGAGGTGCATCTCGTCTCCAATCCACATTCAAACTAGAGTAGCAAAACTTGTAGTTAAAGACAAAAAAGAACAGTGGTTTTTCAAAAGCCAGCCGCCAAATCTCAATCCTCTGTACTTTCCTATGAACAGTCTACACAAGAGAGACCTACTGTGGAAAGCACCAGCAATGGAGAAAAAAAATCGGCCCAGAAGATCTCCAAATTTCTGCCTACCAAAATTGGGTCTTCATGCATCACAACTTTCAATGCTAACAAGTAAACTATGTTTTGCTTTGTAAACAATTTGTAAATAATGGAAATCCATAAAAATTACACCCTAAGACCCTGTCTGAGAGACAGTTAAAAGGACGCACTGAACTACTTTTAGAATATGAATAGTCAGTCTATCAGTTCTTATCTTCAGAAACCTTCAGGGGTGTGTGTGTGTATGTGTGTATGTTCCCAAAGCCTCTACAAAGGTAGGCAAAGTGAGATGAAAGAGTAATTTTTTTAGCTGGGTGGTCAAATATGTAAAATAATATGTAACATAATAATATATATTATATATAAGATTATATATATATTTATATAAATATATATATGTATATGTGTGTGTGTGTGTGTGTGTGTGTATATATATATATATATAAAATCAAGTTCTTCCAGATAAGTAAACTATCTTCTCAGTGTGTTAAACTCATCTTGCCACTTTTGGGAATAGACAAGTTTAGAGTGCAGAAGCAGCAGCATTAAGTACTTAAAGATATTTGAGTATTACATACAATGCAGGGTATAAGTTATTCCAACTTCAGGCAACAGACATACTCCTTTAAAAAAGGAATTTTGGAAAATGATCTGTACTTTAAACACTTGCTATTTAAAGGTATCCTATGGCAGAAACTTCTTAAAAGCAAGTGATACTCTCCTCTTCCAATTTATCCATATTTTTACAGATTTTCTTTGTACAATATGATGGGCACTTGTAATAATGTAATAAATGTTCTGCAAGAGTACGGGCACTTTCCAAAGGCCCAACATAATTCATAGAGATTTTTCAACTGAGTATTATCTGTCCCAATGCAAACTTGGGCCAAGGAGAACATATGAAGTCATGCTTCACATGACAGTGATGGACTTGATTCTTTGACACTAAGTCAACATATACTGTTTTTTGAGATGCAGTCACAGATGCATTTTGAAAAAATGAGGCACACAAAAGAACTGACCTGCTTAGCACCTGGCTTCTGCTCCATAGGTGTCATGGTGAGGGTTTTGGTCTCTTTCTCATACTGGCAGTAGTATTTCACCCAGGATATTCCCAAAGCCCCTACAAAGATAGGCAACAGTGAGCTGACAGAATAAATATTTTGGCTGCATGGTCATTCCACCCCTAAGACAAAAGAGGTGTACAGCATGCTCTTCATGATCCAGATTTAGCCCTACCTTTCCCCTGAACTCCAACCCTGCAGTTTCACCTGTCTGCTACACACATGGATGTCCTAATCTTCATCCGCTGCTTTCCAAATCTGCTCTGGATTTCTCCAAACCACTCTCCTTGCCATGTTCCCTGTTTGAGTTGGAAATCTCTGTAATCTTCTGCTCCTCCTTCCCTGTACCCTGCCCCATTTGATCGGTGGTTGAATTCCGCCCATTCTGTCCCCTACATGTGTTTCCTTCCACCTGTTTTCAAACTGAATTAGTTCAGGACCCTATTGTTGACTTTTTTTAAAGTGAGATATTTCAAACAAAACAAAAATTCACTATTTCTCTAATTAATTATGTCAGTGGTCTTCTCACTGATTTTCCCCATCTCTCATCACTCCTTTCTAGTCCATTCTCTACTCTTGCTAGAGAAAAAATTTTAATATATATATCTCTATTTATATCATTCCTCTTATTACAAACCACCCGTGGCTTTCCCACTCTCTCCAAACTCCTTAAGTTGGCTCACAAAGCCTTTTATAATGTGATCATATTAACCTTTCTAATGTTGTCTTTCGCTGCCCTTAGCTGTATGCTCCTGTCTCATTGAATTACTTTCAGTTACCAAATAAATAGGTGGCAATATAATTCATAGTCCAAGTTCAAGAATATTTAAGAGTGAATAGGGCAATATTAATAATTACATCAGGACAACAGTTATAAGCCATAACTGTTCTTGCACCCCAAGACCCTCAGAATAAACCACATCCTCACACACTTCTCTGCCTTTACTCATGCAGGGGTAGACACCTGAAATTTTCTTCATCCTCTTCTTTACCTGTCAAACTCCCACTCACAATTCAAGTTTCATTTCATATACTACTTCCTCAGTGAAGCTCTCACATATCTGCCCCAAGTGCAGTGCTCAATACATTTCATTATAATTCTTGACATATTGTGTCTTCTTCATCAGACTGTGAACTTCTTAAAGGCAAAAACCAAGGCTGATTCATTTTTTATCCCCAGTATTTCACATTGTCTGGCAGAAATAATCCTTACTGAGTAGCAATGTTAGATCCATTTAACAAATTATAAAACTGGGGCATAGAGGATATGAAAGCCAAGATTACATACCCATTATTCTGTGCCTCTTTTATAATACAGCAGTGGTTCTTAGCTAAGGGCAATTTTGCCTCTCAGGGGACATTTGGCAATGCCTAGAGACATTTAGGTTATCATACCCGGGGAATGCTGTTAGAATACAGTTGAGCAAGGCTATAGATACTTCTAAACACTCTAAAATGTACAGGATGACCCCCAAAATAATGAATTACCCAGCTTGAAATGTCAATAGCACTGAGACTGAGAAATCCTGCAATGTGGAATTGAAAAGATGAATCTGACAAATGGAAGAACACTTCTTTGAAAGTCATCAAAAGTTAATTGCTTTAAGGGAGTAAAAGCATGATAATATTGCTGCTGAAATGTCATGCTTTGTGGATTTCAGTGGGTTTTGCCACTGGTAACCTCTGGGTAGCCCTTTCAGCCTACTCACCAGGTAGGACAATTCTGGTCAGGAACTGAAATCACAGTCATTGGGAACATTGTGTCATAGTTGAAAAAGAAAATCAAATACTAAACACAGGCTTAAATATAACACTATTTAGGAGCTAGGAAAGCTTGAATCTTTTGCAATATTCAGTGACAGGATACATTAACCCAGTTTCCTTGGTTAGAAATGAACAACTATCTTGCCCACTGAAGTCACAATGGTTGTTTCGTACTTTAAAGGCAACTCTGTGATCTTAAGGCAAGATACAGGGTATAGCTATAGGAGAATATGCTTTGTCATTTCATAAACCTGTGTTTCCTCTTACGCTTGCCACTTGACAGCTGAGTGACTTTTTTTTTTAATTGTATTTTGTTGAGTTATCGTCAGTTTACAATGTTGTGTCAATTTCCAGTGTAGAACAGAATTTTTCAGTTATACATGAACATACATATATTCGTTGTTGCATACTTTTTCACCTGTGACTTTCAACTAGTGATCTCTCTAAGCTTCAGTGGCTCCATATGTAAAATGGGTATGATAGGGTGGTTCCAAAGATTATACGAGATCGTATTTTTAAATCACTTAGCACCAGGCCTGGCATATAGTAGGTGGAATAAATATTTTATGCTTCCTTTCTCCTACCTGTATGTTAGCCCTAAAGAGTCATTGAAAGAGTTAAGCAATTAACAGTCCTCATTTTGAATCTCAGAGGAAACCTTAGGTCTTATCATCCCAGAGCTTTTGTAAGACAAATCTTTAGCCTCTCCCTCCAGTTTTTCTTCCTTTTAATTTTCCCCATTCCCATGCTGGTCTCCAGAGAGGTATAGCTGGCAGAGAACTATGAACTATACGGGTGCCTGGAGTTTGGAGAGACCAAGTGGCAATAGGTGTCAGTCTACTGAAACCCAGGGGTATCCCTGTATTGCCACACACATTTCTCTTGCGTATAGAGATAGCCTTCAATGGTTGGCTGTCCTGGAAGTTTGCATGTCTGCGGAGCTTCTTTCATCCTTTTCTTAAGTTCTTCCATCTCTTCCCGGGTACTGGAGAAATGATTTCTTGTCTGTCAAGATATTAGCATCATAATAGACATCATCATCATTGACATCATGAATAAGCATTTATTGACCAGAGACCCAGTGCAGACTTGTCTCAGCTCTTATCATGTGCTACAATTTAGCAAGAAAACAAGGGTTGAACAGCATAGTAACTAGAAAGCAATTTAGTGGCATTTAACAGTACTAAAGTCTAAAGGGGAAACAGAAATATAGATAGCAATGTACCCATAAAACCACATCTGGGAGACATTTTTTTCTAATGGGAATCACATAGGGCTCCAATAAGTAAAGGCTCTTTGAATTCTGAGCATCAGATTGATGATTGACTTACAAAAAGACAGACTATAAAGAAGGTTCCCAAAGATAATATTATCATGTCAGTTTCTAATTTCTGCCTCAAGTAAGGTTACTGTCTACTTGACTCTGAATCAAATTCTAGCCATTAGAATAAAGTATATGTGAGAGTGCTCTCTTTGAACACAGGTCCACAGAAAACTTATGTTTTCATGCTCATGAATAACAAAAGCTAGTCGTAAGAAGTAATATATTTAAAAGCACACAACTAAAATGCAATGGAAAATCACAATTTGAAATATGGGTATGAAAATCACTAGAGATAGGTCCTTAGTATTCAGTCTCAATACTGTCATGTGATGCCAGTGAAAAAGGTGATATGGGCTGCCCTAACTAGTTGGACTCACACTATAGATTGTCCTGTAAATGAGTTCACCACATATACATTCAAATACTTGCTGTTAAATTCATACTTGTCCAGTTATATTTGGAGGAAGATTCAAGTGATTGACCTGGCTATAGGAATATTTTGTAAATCAGCAGAAGATAGAGGCTTTGACATTCTGGTAAAGAAGAGGACTCAGAAATAAAAACAATAATAATAGCAACACCTGTAAGTCAGACTCCTACTAAACAACCAAGTAAAGTTTACTTACACTGCTACTTGCCAAGTATTTTCATCTAAAACTACATCTATAAATTTTATACAATGTAACAACTAATCCAAAGTCACTATCTCAGTGACACCTTCTTTTACTGAGCCAGACAGTCAGTTATTCCACTCTCTGTGCTTCTTTAGATTTTATGGTCTTAACTCTTGTAGCACTTTGCATAAATAATTGTGATTTATCTCTGTTTATGTCTCTCTGCTCCAAGAGAATGTAAGTTTCCTTGAAGACAGAAAACCTATTGCCTCATGATTACATGTCCAGTGCCTCTTACAATGCCTGGCACAGAGTATATGTTCACTATATACCTAAGCATTTGTTAAATGTGGGTTAAAGAAATAAACGAGGAAAATAATATATTGACAAGGAAGGGAAGGTTGTGCCTATGACTACCTATAAGTAACAGCATGGGAGAGAGGGTGGAGAAAACCTTTAAAAATAATTTATTTAACCCTAGTAATGTAGTGAGAAAAGTAGTGAGAAAAGGAAGGGGGAGAAATAGGCATTCATGGTAATAAGACCTACAATGAGAGAGTCTTAAATAACCAGCAGGGAAGTAGCATAAGACCTATGCTTAATCAAGCCCATAGCTGGACTATGATTTGGGAAAGCTGTAGCAAACTAGGGATATTTAATAAATACTGGATAGATAGAGGTGTCAGTGGGTGGAATAGTGGGTTTGAACAATAGTCAGTCCCAAAGACAGGGAAGAGTTGAAACTGGAAGAGTAAGAACATTATCATAGTCTACTAATGCATTTGTCATCCACACCAGTGTGTCCTGATAAATTGTCCATGATGCAATAACCTAGAAATCCAAGGTCAAAATATTGGGGCTGAAATCCAATTGGGATGCAGAGACAGGTGAAGAAACCCACATGCAAACTCACATTCTGTAAACTGAGCTGGAGCTGCTGTTTATATGGGAGGAAATCCTGTGTAAGCTCCACCGTCAGGCTGTTGGAAATGAAGAGACTATGAAGAAAGGCCAAGACCTAGAGAAAATGTGTAAAAATAACTTTATCACCAGTACCTTCTCATTAATCAAATAAAGGAAATAGAAGTACAAAAAAGAAACTCCATACAGTGTTTATCCCATATAGTGTTAAAAGCAGTCATGCAAACACAAACAGGTCTACATATAGCTATTCTCTTGTGAGGTTAAACATTTACACTGCACTTACTTCCAAAAAATAAGAATTTACTAACAAATTTATTCATTAATATCCTTTTCAAATAGCATATAAAACCATTCATAATGGGGAGAGTATGGAATAGACTGTGTATATTCTCAAGACTGGTACAGAGTAGGTACTCAATAAATATTTATTGATTTAAAAAACAATAAATAATAAATGGAGTAAGATTCTATTCCATAATGAAGACTGTCATCATGCTAAAACATCTGAGGAGTCTGAACCAATTTTCAAATTAGAAATGTTTTGGGTTTGGGGCATAGTTGCAGAAAAAGACATACAAATGATCAAAAATGTATTTTAAAATATATTCTAAATGTTCAAACTGTCAAACCCCATTAAAAATCAAATATACACAAATAAAAATGAAAGAAAATACAATTTTCATCTATCAAACATAAACAGTTAAAAAACACTGCTCAATGCTGGCAATAGTAAAATGTAATAGCAAGTAGTAAAAATTGCCCTATTCTTTTTAGAAAGTAAACAGGTGAGCACATATAAATATGCACACACATACCATATACATATAAACACATACATATGTGTGTATAAATATACATATACACATATATACATAAATGCATAAAAACTATGTATACACTTATGTAATATACATGCATGTGTATATATATACACATATATGACTGCATATGAGTATGTACCACACACACAATCATATACACATTCTTCCTGTTTCTCTCACTCTACTGCCACCACTCTAACCCAAACCAGCATTTTCCCATGCCTAGACCACTGCAATAACTTCCTAACTGGTTTCCTTGCTTCCACTGGTGCCCTTTTCCAAGCCATTCTCCATAGAGCAAAATCAGCTCATGTCATATCATGTTTAATACCTGTCAACACTTTTTCCACTACACTTAGACTAAAATCCCACCCCCTTACCATGCCTATAGGTCCTATGCCTTCCTATCAGATATAATTTCCTGCCAATCTCCTTTTCTCTCACCAGTATCTAAAGGCACTAATCTTTTCATTCCTTGAGTGCACTATTCTTTCTTAAGTTAAACACTTTCCACAGGTATTTTTCTAGGCCTGGAATGTTCTTTCGCCACTATTCACACTGCCTCATCTTCTCATTCTTTACATCTCATTTCACATAACACTTTCAGAGGTCTTCTTTGACCACTCAATCTAAAGTAGCAGTCCATTCTTGTTCTTTGATTTAGTCCTTTATCACAACTTACACTTATTTTATTCATATGTATCCTTTTTTCCATTTGTCTAACCCATAAAAGTGTAGTTTTCTTTAAAGACAGCAGCTGAGTCTTTTTCACTATTGGATACCCAGTGTTTAGCACAGTGCCTGGCACACAAAAAAAGCTCAATAAATGAAGAAAGACTTGTTTGTACACATACATACGCAGATATATACAAATTTGAGGAAATATGTACATGTACACAGATATACATGCCCATGTATAATATATATATACATGTTTACACACATATGTACACACAATGACATCCACAAGTGCACATGCATAATAAATAAAGGAGTATAATAGATACAAAGGGAATTTAGGAAGAAAAATGCCAGAATATTAAGTGATCATCTCTGCACGAGGGATTTGTTGTATTTCTTTTGTTTTTCACATATTTTTTCTAGCTTATCTGCAATAAGAGTGCATTGTTTTCATAATAAAAAAGTTGTTAAAATTCAACATAGTTGTCAAATCAAAGCACATCATCTTTTATAATAAATTAATGAGATTAAAGTAGAAAATTTTTCAAAAGATAGGAGGAAAAATAGTATAATGAGAAATCTTTGAGTACAAGGGACATGAGTTCTTAGAACAGTACCTGGGATATAATGGGTACTTTCAGAGACTACGAAAGCATGAAAGGAAGGGAGGAAAACAAGGTAAAATGAAAAGTGACAGAAATCAAAGGACAGGAGGAAGGAGAGGAGGAAAACAAAGAAATAAAAGAGTTGCTAATGAGAGAAAAGGGAGGAGGAATGAGTGGAGGGGAAAATGAGGAAGAGTGTGACAAAGAATATTAGTGAGAGAGCAAGAATAGTACAAGCCTGTGTGTCTACTTTATTGACATTCATTATGAAACATTGACTGTCCTTCACATTTTTGAGATTACAATTTTATAATCAAAGTTCTTCACATAGCGGGGAGGGTATAGCTCAGTGGTAGAGAGCATGCTTAGCATGCACAAGGTCCTAGGTTTAATCCCCCAGTTCTTCTTCTAAAAACAAACAAACAAACAAACAAATAAACCTAATTACCCCCTGAATCAACTAAAAAAATTTTTAAAAATCACCAAAGTTCTTCACATTTACATGACATTTGGTAAATATTTTTAGACCATTCATCAACAGATAAAACTTACTGGCTCTACAATATTGAACTTCTTAGACTCCTGGACTTCCTGGATTTGATAAACATAATCAAGGGAAGACTCGAAGAAATTGTGCCTCTCCTTGTCCACCTGGAGGTCTGCCTGTAGAAAAGGGTAAGAAATGTCAAATATCGGCATAGTCATCCATGCAAGTCAGTGCTTATAGATTCAACAAAATGCTAGAGCTAGAGGAGAATTTAGCTACCAAGTCAGGATCTTATCCCTTTATTTTACAGATAGGGAACATGAAGCCACGATATTAAAAGTGACATATAGAAAAACATTTTTTTTAAAAAAAGTGACTGATGCAAGATTTCCAGTTTCTAGTCTGACAAGTAAGAAGCTTGGAAATTATTGTGCTCATCCTCATACAAAGAAAATCTCAGAAAGTTGAGAATCAACAACTCTTCTTAGAATCAACAGAAAATTGAAGTCAGAGGGAAAAAACATTGCCTCAAATATTGTATAGATAGTTGAATATGGGAAATCAGAGCTTACCAGAGTGGAAGCCCAGAAGCAGAAGCCTGTCACTACAGCCAGTATCAGACATTATTTAACACTAGATCTCTAAAGAAATTGAAAGACAGTAGGGAAGAAAAAAACAAAGATACCAGAGGCAATTTTGGCCTCTGACAAGAACATCTATAGCAAACTAAGCACAGCCTAACTCCTTGTCAGACAAGCATAAAAACTCATATTAAAGGTCTATTTCCCTCAGTTCCTTTTACCCAGGATATCATGTTCAGGTTTCAATGAAATATTACAAGGCATGAAAAAGACAAAACAAACAAACAAACACAATCTGAAGATAAAGCATCATCCTCAGAATCAAACTCAAATAAGGCAGAGACTGTGAATAGTGGAATTATAGGACCAGGGATTACACTTAAGGGCCCTAATGGAAAAGGGGACAATACACAAGAACATATGGATAATATAAGCAGACATATGACAGTTGAAGAAGTAATTAAAAGGAAATGATAGAAATCAAAAACACTAGCAGAAATTAAAAATGCCTTTAATAGGTTCATCAACAGACTGGACAAGAGAAAGAATAAGTGAATTGAATATTTGCCAATAGAAGCTTCTGAAACTGAAATGCAAAGAGAAAAGAGAATTAAAAATGGAGTCGAATATTCAAGAAATGTTAGACAATAACAAAAGGTGTAAGATACACATACTAGGAATGCCAGAAGGAAATGAAGGAGAGAAATAGAAATATTTAAAGTAATGTGCATTGAAAATTTTCTAAAATTAAATACAAATACAAACAACAGATTGAGGAAGCTCAGAGAATAATAGCAGGATAAATACCATATATAAATGCAGGCATTTCATATTCAAAATGCAGAAAGTCAAAGACCCAGAGAAAATCTTGAAAGAAGCAAGAGAAAAAAACACTTTACCCAAAGAGGAGTATAGATAAGATTTCTCTTAAAAAACAAAAACATGAAAAATAAGAGTAGGCTGAAATATTTAAGGGTTTGAAATTTAAAAATCAAGAACTTTGAATTATGTATCCAGTGAAGTTATCCTTCAAACATGAAGGAAAAATTAAAGAATTTCTCCAACAAACAAACAAACTGAAGGATTCTGTTGCCAGTTGACTTGGAACCCAAGAAATTCTACAAGAAGTTCCCCAGACAGAAGGAAAATGTCTACCAAAATAAAGAAAAGAAGAGCACTAGAGAAGGAATAAATGAAGGTAAAATAGAATCTTATATTTTTTTATTTCTTAGCTGATCTTACAGATAAGAGTTTGTCCAAAATAACAATTGCAACAATGTATTTGGTGACTAAAGCTTATAAAAAATTGAAATGAATGACAGCAGTATTATCAGGGACTGAAAGGAAAAATTGGAAATACTCTGTTACAAGCAAAATGATTTTATTTAAAGTAGACATAGCTTGGGGAGGAGTGGTAATAGTTCAGTGGTAGAGCTGCATGCTTAGCAGGCACAAGGTCCTGGGTTGAATCCTTAATAGCTCCATTAAAAAAGAAAGAAAGAAAAATAGAAATACAGTTGAGTTTAAAATATAAAGTAGACATGGCTTAACTGCAAATGCATGTTTAAAACGCTAGGATAACCACTAAGAAATATTTTTTGAGTATAATTGATATGCTAAGAAAGGACAGAAAATGGAATCACATACAACTTTCAATTAAAAAAAGAGAATGCAGAAAAAGACTGGAAGACAAAAAAGGAACAAATAACAAAGGCAATGAATAGAAAACAGTAACAAACATGGTAGATTTTTATCCAACTATATCAATAACCACTTGAAACACACTAATTAAAAGGCAGACTGCCAGGGCACATAAAAAATAAGAGCTACCTATATGTTATATACAGTACATCACTTTAAATGTAAAAGACAAAAAGATGATAGATTAACAGTAAATGTATGGAGAGACCTGAATCAAGATGGCATTGTAGGAAGACGTGGAGCTCACATCCCAACACAAACACATCAAAAATACATCTACATGTGAAACAATTCTCACATAAAAACTAACTGGAGACTACCAGAAAACAAAACAAAATAAAACAAAACTCCTGTATAACCAAGGCTGTAAGAGAGATACACGCAGAATTGGGTAGGAAGGAAAGAGAAGCAATCAGGCTGGGACCTGTGCCCTTGGGAGGGTACATAGAGGAAAAAGGAGATTACAGGAGTGGGGATGCCCCCTGGGGAGTGAGTGGTTCAAGCCATATATTGGGTGCCCAAGCCCTGGGGTTTAACAAAGTGAAGACAAGCCCCCTTGGCTGTTCAGGGGGCAGGTGGGAAGGTTTAGGGTTATGGAAAACCTGGATTGAACTCATAAAGAATGCAAATGCTTACTTGATCCTGAAGCAGGGCAGAAAGGGCAGAGTGAAACTGTGTCTCACTGCACATATACCAACATGAGCCGAGTGGACGCTCCAGCACTGTTTGCCTCAAGTTTCAGCTCCATACTTGATCGATGGCTGCCACAGCCAAAGGAAAAGCTTGATCATGACATGCTGAGATGGTTCAAACCCTAAGCAGCTTATGAGTAGGGAGGGGGCAGTCATTACTGGCCACTGTACAGGCAGCACATCAGAGGCAGTCCAGATTTCTGGCAGTTGCCATACTGCCATACTTATTGGCCCAACTCATGGCGAATACACACACCAGTCTCTCTTGCTTTAGCACTGCTCCCCTCTGGGGCTGAGAGTGCTGACTCTGAGAGGGGGAAGAGCACACAATTAAAGGGAACTGGAACTGAACAAACTCAGACCCAGCCCTCAGGGCCTCTGCTTCATCAACCTGGGACCTGACCATGGTTCTGATGGGGTGGTAACAGGCACGGAGCAGAGGGGAAAGCATGCCTCACACCTGGCACCGACTCTAACCCCTCCATCTCCAGCCCCACCTTCTACCAAGATGATAGTTGCCAGCACACTAGGAAGAAAAACATGACTAGTGTTCATTACAAATCCAGCTCCAAACAAAGCCACTCAGCACATACACAGATGCTCCCACTTAAGAACACACTTCAGAACCGGCATAAATAAATTATTGCCTAATTTCATAGAGACAGAGAAAGATAATCAAAATGACAGATAGAGGATTTTCCTCTAAATTGAAAGAGCAAGAAAAAAATAAAAAAGCCCTGAGTAAACAAACAACTAATGAAAGAGAAATAAACAATTTACCAGATAAAGAATTCAAAGCATTAGTAATAAGAATGTTAACTAAATTGGGGAAAATAATGGATGAACAGAGTGAGAATTTTAACAAAGGACAAGACAATATAAAAAAGAATCGGAACTGTAGAATGCAATAGCTGAAATTAAAAAAAGAAAACACTAGAAGGAATGAACAAAATACTAAGTGATACAAAAGAATATGTAAGTGTTCTGTAAGGTACAATAATGAAAATCACCCAATCCTAATAGCAAAAAGAAAAATGATTTTTTTTTCAAAATAGAAAAGTTTAAGATATTCGGGATACATTAAAGCATATAAATGTTCACATAATAGGGGCCCCAGAAAGAAAAGAGAGAGAGAATGGGGCCGAAAATATATTTAATGGAATTATGGCTGAAAATTTCCCAACCCTAAACAAGGAAGCAGAAATCCAGGTACAAGAAGAACAGAGTCCCAAAAAAGATGAACCAAAAGAGACCCACAAAAAGATATACTGTAATTAACATGGCAAAAGTTAAAGATAAATAGAAATTCTAAAGGCAACAAGAGAAAAACAAAGATTCATATAAAAGGGAACCTCCATAAGACCATCAGTTGATTTTTCTGCAGAAATTTTACAGTCCAGAAGGGAGTGTCATTGTGTATTTAAAGTGATGAAAGGGGAAAACCTGCAACCTGGGATACGCTACTCAGGAAGAATATCATTTAGAATTAAGGAGAAATTTTAAAAAAAAGCCTTCTCAAACAAGCAAAAAAGTAAGAGTTCATGAATATAAAACCAACCTTAAAGAAAATGGCAAATGGTCTTCTCTAAGTCGAAAAGAAAAGGCTATAACAAGAGGTAAGTATCTATAGGAAAGGAAAAAATATCTTAGTAAAAGCAAGTAATAGTAAAAGCTGACGATCAATAACTTAAATACAAAATTTAAAAGACAACAAATTGTAAAATCAAGTATACAATAATCAATAAAGGGAAAAACATGAAGATGTAAAATACAACATCAAAAATACAAATTGTGGGAAATGAGAGTAAAAAATGTAGATTTTTTTCAGAAAGTTTTTCAACTTAAAAGACTACCTGTTAAAAACAAATAGAGTTATAAGTCAACATATATGAACCCCCTCGTAACCACAAATCAAAAACTTACAAAGATACACACAAAAAAGAGAGAAAGGAACACAAGCATACCACTAAAAAAAAAAAAAATCAAACTGCAAGGCAGAAAACTAAAAGAAAAAGAAAAAAAAAAAACAAGGAAGAACTACAAAAACAACCATAAAACATGTAATAAAATTACAGAAGTATAGACCTATTAATTAGTACTTTAAATGTCTATGGACAAAATTCTCCAATTAAAGATATAGGGTGGCTGACTGGGTTTAAAAACCAAGTCCCATCTATAAATTGGTTACAAGAAATTCACTTCAGAACTAACTTCAAAACACACAGACTGAAAGCAAAGGGATGGAAAAGGTATTTCTTACAAATGTAAAACATAAGAAAGCGGGGATAGGAATACTCCTATCAGACAAAATAAATTTAAAACAAAATCTAAAACAAAAGAAAAACAAGAGATTTATGTAATGATAAATGGATCAATACAAAAAGAATATATTACACATACTAACATATATATACCCAATGCAGGCGCATCCAAATATACAAAGCAAATATAAATAAGGATAAAGAAAAAACTGATGGCAATACAATAATAGTAGGGGATCACACTTACATCAATGGACAGACCATCTAGACAGGAAATCAATAAGACAACAGTGGTCTTCAATGAGATAATTGACCAGTTATACTTAATAAATATCCACAGGACATTCCATACAATAACGTGCTAGGCCATAGAGTGAGTCTCAATAAATACAAGAAATTATATCAACCACCTTTTCTGCCCAAAGTAGTATAAAACTAGTAATCAATTAAAAGAAGAAAAATGGGAAGAACATGTAGATACGAAACAACATGCAACTGAAAAACCAATGGGTCAATGAACAAATCAAAGAGGAAATCAGAAAATAACTTGAGACAAATGAAAATGGAAACACAGCTTACCAAAATCTACTGGATGCAGCAAAAGCAGTTTTAAGAGGGAAGTTTACAGTGGTACAGGCCTACCTCAAGAAACAAGAAAAATGTAAATAAGCAATCTAATTCTCCATCAAAAGTAATTAGAAAAAGAACAAACAAAGCCCAAATTCAGCAGAAAGTAAAGAAATAATAATGATCAGAGAGGAGATAAATAAAATAGAGACCAAAGAAACAATAGAAAGGTCAATGAAACTAAGAATTGATTCTTTGAAAAGGTAAACAAAATTGATAAACTTTTAGTCAGGCTCAAAAAGAAGAAAAGCGAGAGAACCCAAACAAACAAAATAAGAAATGAAAGAGGAGAAATAACAACTGACATCACAGAGATATAATAAATCATAAGAGAATACTATGAATAGTTAAATGCCAACAAATTGGGCCACCTAGAAGAAATGGACAAGTTTCTAGAAACATACAGCCTGCCAAAACAGTCATAAAGAAACAGATAATTTCAGCAGATTGATGACTAGAAATGAAACAGAATCTGTAATTAAAATAAAAATCTCCCTGCAAGCATAAAAGTCCAGGACTGGAAGGCTTCATTGGGGAATTCTACCAAACATACAAAGAAGAAATTATACCTATCCTTTTCAAACAATTCCAAAAGATTATAGAGGAGGAACCACTCCCAAAGTCATTCTACGAAGCCATCATTAACCTGATACCAAAACCAGACAAAGATACTATTTTAAAAAGATTATTACAGACCAATATCTCTGATGAATATAGATGCAAAAATATTCATCATCAAATATTAGCAAATCAAATTCACCAATATATAAAATTGATCATACACCATCATCAAGTGGGAATTATTCCACGGATGCAAGAATGGTTCAGTATTTGCAAATGAATCAATGAGATATATCACATTAATAAAAGAGTAACAATTACATGATCATCTCAATAGACGCAGAAAAGGCATTTGACAAAATTTAACATCCATTCAGGATAAAATCTCTCATCAACGTCGGTTTGGAGGAGACATATCTCAACATAATAAAGGCCACTTATGACAAGCCCACAGCTAACATCATACTCAATGGTGAAAAGTTGAAAGGTTTTCCACTAAAATCAGGAACAAAACAAGGACACCCACTCTCGCTGCTTCTATTTAACATAAAAATGAAAGTCTTAGCCACAGTAATCAGACAAGGAAAAGAAATAAAAGGCATCCAAATTGGATGTGAAAAATAAAACTGTCATTATTTGCACATGACATGATATTATATATAGAAAACCCTAAAGTACACAACCAAAAATGATTAGAAGTAATTCATTCTGCAAGGTTCCAACATACAAGATTAATATACAAAAATTTGTTGCTGTTCTGTACACAGAGAGAGAAATTAAGAAAACGATCATATTTACAATCACATCAAAAAGAATGAAATACTTAGGAATAAACTTAATCAAGGAGGTGAAAACTATAAAACTATAAGACATTGGTGAAAGAATTTGAAAATGATAAAAAGAAATGGAAAGATATCCCATGTTCTTGGATTGGATTGGAAGAAATGATATTGTTAAAATATTCATACTGCCCCAAACAATCTACAAATTTAATGGGATCCCTATCAAAATACCCATGAACTTAAAAAAAAAATTAGAACAAATAATCTTAAAATGTATATAGAATGACAAAAGACCCCAAATTGCCAAACCAATCTTGCAAAAAAAGAACAGACCTGGAAGTATCACCTTCCCTGACCTCAGACTATACTACAAAGCTACAGTAATCAAAACAGCATGGTACTGGCACAAAAACAGACACATATATCAGTGGAACATAAAACATATCCCAGAAATGGATCCACACACCTAAATTCAATTAATCTATGAAAAGTATGCAAGAATATACAATGGCATATAAACAGTCTCTTCAATAAGTGGTGATGGAAAAAAAAAAAACTGGACAGCTCTAAGTAAAAGAATAAAATTAGAACATTCCCTAACACCAATACAAAAATAAATTCAAAATGGATAAAACATCTAAATGTAAGATGAGAAATCACAAAACTCTTAGAGAAAAACCTACACAGACAACTCTGACATAATTTACAGTAATAGTTTTTTTGGATCTATCTCCTAATGCAGAGAAATAAAGCAAAAATAAACAAATAGGACATAATTAAATTTAAAAGCTTTTGCACAGCAAAGGGAACCATCCACAAAATGAAAAGACAATTTATTGACATGAAGAGAATATTTGCAAATGATGTAACTGATGAGGTTAATATCTAAAATATATAAATACAATTAAATATCAAAGAAAAAAAGAACCCAATTTAAAAATGGGCTGAAGATCTGAAGTCATTTTTCCAAAGAAGATATACAAATGACCAATAGGCATATGAAAAAATGCTCAACATCATTAATCATCAGAGGAATACAAATCAAAACAACAATAAAACATCACCTCACACCTGTCAGAATGGCTATCATCAAAAGTAACACAAATAACAAACATTGGCAAGGATGTGGAGAAAAGGGAACCCTCATACACTGATGCACTGATGATGGGACTGTAAAGTGTTGCAGCCACTGTGGAAAACAATATGGAGGTTCCTTCAAAAACAAAAAATAAAACTTTCTTATGATCCAGCAATTCCAATGCTGGGTATATATTCAAAGGAAACAAAAACTAACTTGAAAAGATGCATGTGCCCCAAAGTTGACAGCAGCATTATTTATAACAGCCAAGATATGGAAGCAATCTAAGTACCCATCAACAGAAGAATGAATAAAAAAGATGTTGTACATATGTACGATGGAAGATTACAGACATGAAAAATGAAATTCTGGCATTAGCAGTAACATGGATGGATGTAGACAGTGCTTTGCTTAGTGAAATAGGTCAGAGAAAGACAAATACTGTATCACTTATATGTGAAATCTAAAAAATAAATGAATCTATATTACAAAGCAGAAACTAAGTCTCACAGACATAGAGAACAAACGAGGTTACCAGTGGAAAGCAGGAAAAGGGTGGGGAAATGTGAAATAGGGATGTGGGATTAAGAGACACAAACTTCTATATATAAAATAGATAACAAACAAGGATATATTGTACATCACAAAGAACTATAGCAATTATTTTGTAATGACTTTAAATGGAATATAACTAAAAAATGTTAATCACTATGTTGTACAGCAGAAACTAATATAATATTTTAAATCAACTATACTTCAATTAAAATATTTTAAAATAATAATTTAAAACTTTTAGACATTTTTTAAAGTAAAGGTATAAAGAAATATTCCATGACAAAGAAAAATCAAAGGAAAGGCAGATAAACTATATTAATTTCAGAAAAAAAATTTTCAGAGCAAAGAAAACTGTCAGGGAAAAAAGAAGGGTATAACATGATAATAAATAGGTCAATTCTTCAAGAATATATAACAGTCCTTATTGTGTATAACAAACCATCAAAACACCTGACTCAAAATCTGTTAGAACTGCAGTGAGAAATAGATGTGTCCACTATTAAGATTTTGAGACTTCAACATTCCTCTAACAGTAATAAACAGATACAAGAGGTAGAAAATCAGTTCTGGCATACCTCATTTTATAGTGCTTCACTTTACTGCATTTTGCAGATATTGTTTTTTGTTTGTTTTGTTTTGTTTTGTTCTGTTTTTTACAAATTGAAGGTTTGTGTTAGCCCTGCATTTTCTGATGATGGTTAGCACTTTTTACCAAAAAAATACTTTTAAATTAAGGCATGTAAATTTTTTTAGACACAATGTTATTGTTCACTCAATAGACTACAGTATAATGTAAACATAACTTTTATATGCATTGGGACACCAAAAAACTCATGTGACTTATTATAGTACAATATTTAATTTATTGCAGTAGTCTGGAACCAAAGCTCCAATATCTCTGAGATATGCCTGTGAAGACAAATTGAACTGAACACTACCATCAATCAACAGGATCTAATCAACTTCCATAGAACACTTCATCCAATAACAGCTTATTTTCAAGCTGACATGAAACAATCACAAATCACATTCTGGGACATACAATACACCTGAACAATCTTAAAAGAATAAATATCATACAATGCATACCCTCAGACAGCAATTAAATTGTACCAGGAATAAAAAAAAAAATAGATGGAACCAAAAAAAAAATACTAGGAGATTAAGCAGCACATTTCTAAATTACATATGGTTCAAAGAGGAATACTTAACAAAAAATAAAAAGTATTTTGAACTAAATTAAAATGAAAATACAACTTAATATTTGTGGGATGCAGTGAAAACAGTGCTTAAGAACTGAATCAATAATCATTAGCCTTCCAAAAAACAAAATACTAGGTCCAGCTGGGTTAACTGGTTAATCCTACTAGATATTACAATGAAGAAATGACAGAAAATTCTACACTCTCTTCCAGAAAATAGAAGCAGATCAAATATTTTCTAAATAATTACCTGAGGCCAAAATTACCTTGATATTGAAACCAGACAAAGACAAAACAGAAGGACAGATCATCCTTTATCAAGATCATAGAAGCAAATATTCTCAACAAAATATTAGCAAACCAAACCTAGCATGATATAAAATAATTAGAGACCAGGACAATATGGAAATTATTTCAGGAATTCAAGGCTGCTTCAACATTTAAAAATCAATAGATACAATTGATAATATCAAGAAGTTAAGAAACAGTATGGCAACTATACTTCAATTAAAAAAAAAAAAAAAACCCTGGAAAACCCCACCCAGGTCATCAGAGCTGGTAGAAATCTCAGAAACCAGCACAGTCAGGCCATCAGTTGGAGTCACAACTCACCAGGAGTTCAGTGAATCTGGAAGTAGCTGGAAAGAAGGCTCTGTTTATTCTTGCCTACAACACTAAGAAGAGTCTAGACTTTATTAAAACAAAAGCCATAAATTTTAAAAACAGAAATAAAGAAGAAAATTATATGATCATTCAAACAGATGTAGGAAAAGCATCCGACAAAACCCAACACTCATCCACTAACAATAAAAACTCTCAGCAAACTAGTAATATAAGGGAACTTCCTCAACTTGAAAAAGAGCATCTGCAAAACCCTACAGCTAACTTCATACTTAATTGTGAGACACTGGATGCTTTCCCTCTAAGATTAGAAACAAGTCTTATTCAAATCATACTGGAATTCCAAGCTATTGCAATAAGACAAGAAAATGAAATAAAAAGTATATACACTGGGAAAGAAGAAATGAACATGACTTTTCTTTTAAACATGAAACAACTGTGTATGTAAAAACTCCTAAGAATTAACAAAGATTGCCTGGAATAAATAAGCAACTATAGCACAATTTCAAGATACAAGATTAATATAAAAAAGTGAGTTGTTTTCTTATATGCTAAATATGAAGATTTGGAAAATGAAAAACACAACACCATTTATATTAGAAGAAAAATTGAAACAGGTATAAATTAATAAAATACAAGATATATAATTTTGACTCTATAGTAACTGTATTTTTGTGAAGATAATAAGGTGGAATTTCTGCAGTATAAATACAATAGTAGCTCAATGTAGAAAACTTGGACAATACCAGAAATATACAAGATATATTGATGAAAACCATAAAACACTAACAAACTGCATGAAAGATCTAAATAAATGCAGTGATATTCCACATATATGGAAAATAACACAATATTATCAACATGTCAGTTCTACACAACTTGATCTAAAAAGTTAATGCAATTAAATTCAAAATTCATGCTATCTTATAGATATCAACAAAGTAATAAAGTATATATGGACAGGCAAAAAAAAAAAAAAATCCAGAATAGCCAACACAACACTCAGAGAGATAAATAAATCAAAGAATTTAAACTATCTTATACTCAAGTATTGACTTCAAAATTACTGTAAAGCTATACTAATCAAAACAGTGTGGTATTAGTGAAACAAAAGACCAATAGATCAATGGAAAAGAATAGTAAGCCTAAAATAGATACATATAAACATATTTAACTGATCTTTGACAAAAGATTGGAAGTAATTCAATAGAGATATGATAGTCTTTGCAGTAAGTGATGCTGGAACAACTGTACATCCTCATCACAAAAAAAAAAAAAAATTCTAGAGACAGGCCTTATACCATGCATGATAATTGACTCAAAATGTATCATAGACATAAATGTAAAATGCAAAGCTATAAAAACCTTAGAAAATAACCTAAGAAAAAATTTAGGTGACCCTGGATTTGGTGATCACTTTTTTTTTAAACCATTTTTTATTGATTTATACTCATTTTACAATGTTGTGTCAAATTCCAGTGTAGAGCACAATTTTTCAGTTATACAAGAACGTATATATAATCATTATCAGTTTTTTCTCTGTGAGCTACCATCAGATTTTGTATATATTTCCCTGTGCTATACAGTATAATCTTGTTTATCTATTCAATAATTTTGATATCCCAGTGTATCTCTTCCCACCCCCCCGCCCCCTTGGCAACCACAAGTTTGTATTCTATGTCTGTGAGACAATTTCTGTTTTGTATTTATGCGTTGTTTGTTCCTTTATTAGATTCCACATATGAGTGATCTCATATGGTATTTTTCTTTCCCTTTCTGGCTTATTTCACTTAGAATGACATTCTCCAGGAGCACCTATGTTGCTGCAACTGGCGTTGTGTTGTCGGTTTTTATGGCTGAGTAGTATTCCATTGTATACATATATCACTTCTTCTTTATCCAGTGATCTGTTGATGGACATTTAGGCTGTATCCATGTCTTGGCTATTGTAAATAATGCTGCTATGAACATTGGGGTGCAGGTGTCATCCTGAAGTAGGGTTCCTTCTGGATATATGCCCAGGAGTGGGATTCCTGGGTCATATGGAAAGTCTATTCCAAGTCTTTTGAGGAATCTCCAAACTGTTTTCCACGGTGGCTGCACCATACTGCAGCCCCTACAGCAGTGAAGGAGGGTTCCCCTTTCTCCACAGCCTCTCCATCATTTTTCATTTGTGTATTTCTGCATGATGGCCATTCTCACTGGTGTGAGGTGATACTTCATTGTAGTTTTGATTTCCATTTCTCTGATAATTAGAGATATTGAACACTTTTGCATGTGTCTATTGATCATGTGTACACCTTCCTTAGAGATTTGCAATTTTTTTTCCCATTCCATAAGTTGTATTTTTGTTTTACTTATGGTTTCCTTTGCTGTGCAGAAGCTTGTAAGTTTCATTAGGTCCCATTTGTTTATTCTCGCTATTATTTCTTCTAGGAGAAAATTTTTGAGATGTATGTCAGTTAATGTTTTGCCTATATTTTCCTCTAGGAGGTTTATTGTATCTTGTCTTATGTTTAAGTCTTTAATCCATTTTGAGTTGATTTTTGTATATAGTGTAAGGGAGTGTTCTAGCTTCATTGTTTTACATGCTGCTGTCCAGTTTTCCCAACACCATTTGCTGAAGAGACTGTCTTTATTCCATTGTATATTCTTGCCTCTTTTGTCAAAGATGAGTTGACCAAAAGTTTATGGGTTCATTTCTGGGCTCTCTATTCTGTTCCATTGGTCTATATGTCTGTTTTTGTACCAATACCATGCTGTCTTGATGACTGCAGCTCTATAGTATTGTCTGAAGTCTGGGAGAGTTATTCCCCCAGACTCTTTCTTTCTCTTCAGTAATGCTTTGGCAATTCTAGGTCTTTCACGGTTCCATATAAGTTTTATTATGATTTGTTCTAGTTCTGTGAAATATGTCCTAGGTCATTTGATAGGGATTGCATTAAATCTGTAGATTGCCTTGGGCAATGTGACCATTTTGACACAATTGATTCTTCCAATCCAAGAGCATGGGATATCTTTCCATTTTTTAAAGTCTTCTTTAATTTCCTTTATCAGTGGTTTATAGTTTTCTGTATATAATTCTTTCACATCCTTGGTTAGATTTATTCCTAGGTATTTTATTACTTTTGGTACTATTTTAAAGGGGATTGTTTCTTTACTTTCTTTTTCTGTTGATTCATCATTAGTTTAAAGAAATGCCACTGATTTTTGAACGTTAATCTTGTAACCTGCTACCTTGCTGAATTCTTCAATCAGTTCTAGTAGTTCTTCTGTGGACCTTTTAGGGCTTTCTATATATAGGAACATGTCATCGGCATATAGTGACACTTTTACCTCTTCTTTTCCAATTTGGATTCCTTTTATTTCTCTCTCTTGCCTGATTGCTGTGGCTAGGACTTCCAAGACTATGTTGAATAGGAGTGGTGATAGTGGGCAGCATTGTCTTGTCCCAGATTTTAGTGGGAAGCTTTTGAATTTTTCACCATTGAGTACTATGCTGGCTGTAGGTTTGTCATATATAGCTTTTATTATATTGAGGTATGTTCCCTCTATACCCACCTTGGTGAGAGTTTTTATCATAAGTGGGTGTTGAATATTATCAAATGCTTTTTCTGCATCTATTGAGATGATCATGTGGTTTTTGTCCTTTTTCTTGTTGATGTGATGTATTACATTGATCGATTTGCGTATGTTGAACCACCCTTGTGTCCCTGAGATGAATCCCACTTGGTTATGATGTATAATCTTTTTTATGTGCTGTTGGATTCTATTTGCTGACATTTTGGTGAGGATTTTGGCATCTATGTTCATCAGTGATATTGGCCTAGAATTCTCTTTTTTGGTAGTGTCTTTGCCTGGTTTTGTTATCAGGGTGATGGTGGCTTCATAAAATGAGTTTGGGAGTATTCCCTCCTTTTCAATCTTCTGGAAGACTTTGAGAAGGACTGGTATGAGTTCTTCTTTGTATATTTGGTAGAATCCCCTGGTGAAGCCGTCCAGTCCTGGACTTTTATTTGTAGGGAGGCTTTGTATTGCTATTTCAATTTCATTTCTACTGATCGGTTTGTTGAAGTGGTCAGTTTCTTCTTGATTCAGTCTTGGTGGACACTATGTTTCCAGAAATTTGTCTATCTCCCCTAGGTTATCCACTTTGGTTCCATATAGTTTTTCATAATATTCTCATATGACATTTTGTATTTCTATTTTATTTCTTGTAGTTTCTCCATTATCCTTTCTTATTTTGCTAACTTCTGCTCTCTCTTTTTCCTTCTTTGTGAGTTTGGCCAGAAGTTTGTCGATTTTATTTACTTTTTCAAAAAACCAGTTTTTGGGTTGATTGATTTTTCTATTGTCCTTTTAACGTGTATTTTATTTTTTTCCACCCTAATCTTTATAATGCCCTTCCTTCTACTGCCTTCTGGGGATTTTTGTTCTTTTTCTAGTTCATTCAGCTTGTGGGTTAAATTATTTATTTGAGATTGTTCTTTTTTTAGGAAGGCCTATATCGCTATAAACTTCCCTCTTAGCACTGCCTTTCCTGTGTTCCATAAATTTTGTGTGGTTGTGCTTTCATTTTCACTTGTCTCAAATTATTTGTTTAATTTAAGCTTTGATTTCCTCATTGACCCATTGGTTTTTTAATAGCACAATGTTTAATTCCATGCTTTCCTTTTTTTCTCCTTTGTTTCTCTGTAGTTTATTTCTAGTTTCATGGCATTGTGGTCAGTAAAGATGCTTGAGATAACTTGTATCTTCTTAAAATTGTTGAGGCTTCCTTGGTGCCCAAGTACATGATCAATCCTAGAAAATGTTCCATGTGCACTTGAAAAGAATGTATATCCTGTTTTTGGGGGGTGTAATGCCCTGAAAATATCCACCAAATCTAATTTTCTATTGTATCATTTAATTTCTCTGTTGCCTTACTTATTATCTGTCTGGAAGATCTGTCTAGTGATGTTAATGTGGTTTTAAAATCTCCAACTATGATTGTATTCCCATCATTATCCCCCTTTATCTCTGTTAGTAATTGTTTTATGTATTTAGGTGCTCCTATATTGGGTGCATATATAACAAGTGTAATATCCTCATCTTGTATCACTCCTTTAATCATTATAAAATGTCCTACTTTATCTTTCTTTATGGCCTTTGTTTTAAAGTCTGTTTTGTCTGAAATCACTACTGCAACACCTGCTTTTTTGGATTTCCCATTTGCATGGAATATCCTTTTCCATCCTTTTACTCTCAATCTATATGTGTCCTTCTCCCTAAAGTGGGTCTCTTGTATGCAGCATATTGAAGGTTCTTGCTTTCTTATCCAGTCTGCCACTCTATATCTTTTGACTGGAGCATTTAGTCCATTAACATTTACAGTAATTAATGATAGATGTGTGTTTATTGACATTTTGAACTTATTTTTGCAGTTGATTTGGTATTTCCTCTTTGTTCCTTTCTTCTTCCTTTTGTGGTTTGGTAAATTTCCTTTGTATTATCACAGATTTTATTTAGTTTTTGTGACTCCTTTGTAAGTTATTGTCTTGTGGTTACCCTTTTTTTGTAAGTCTATTAGCCCATTAGTATAACTGTTTTTATTAAACTGATAGTATTTCAAAATCCCAGTCTATCCCTTCCCACCCTCCACCCCCCTGGCAACCACAAGTCTGTATTCTCAAAGTTGTAGAATAGATAAACAAGATTACACTGTATATCACGGGGAAATATACACAAAATGTTATAACTCACAGAGAAAAAAATGCGACAATGAGTGTGTATATGTCCATGAATGACTGAAAAATTGTGCTGAACCCTGGAATTTGACACAACATTGTAAAATGAGTATAAATCAATAAAAATTTTAAAAAATATTTATGTACCTAGTTGACAGGAATAAAATTTTGATAACAAAAAAAAAACTGATAGTAACATGATCTCAAACCCATCCTAATGAGAACAAAAAAATTTAAAAAAGAAGAAAATTCGTATATTTTCCTGCCTCCCTCTCCCAATGATTTAGATGTCTTCTTTTACAGTTTCTTGTTTATTTGTAATTCATGAGTTATCACCTTTCCAGTTTTGAGTTTCTCATTTCTGTAGCATCCTGCTGCTTTTCTATTTAGATTAGACCTTTCAATATTTCTTTTAGCATGGGTTTAGTGTTGCTAAACTCTTGTAGCTTTTTCTTGTCTGTGAAATTCTTTATGTCTCCTTCTATCCTAAAGGATAGCCTTGCTGGATAAAGTATCCTAGGCTGCATCTTTTTGCCATTCAGGACTTTGATATCTTGCCACTCCCTTCTGGCCTGTAGTGTTTGTGTAGAGAAATCAGCTCAGAGCCTTATGGGAGTTCCCTTGTAACTCACTCTTTGTTATTCTCTTGCTGCCTTTAGGATCATTTCTTTGTCCTTGACCCTGTCCATCTTGATTATGTTATGTCTTGGTGTGGGTCTGTTTGGGTTCTTCATGTTTGGGAACCCCTGAGCTTCCTGTAGTTGAATATCTGATTCCCTCTTTAAGTTTGGGAAGTTTTCAGTCATGATTTCTTCCAATGCCTTTTCAATCCCCTTTGTTCTTTCTTCACCTTCTGGGACCCCTATTATGCAAAGATTGGCATGCTTTATATTATCCCATAGGTCCCTTATGCTATTTTCATTTGTTTTTATTTGTTTATCTTGTAGCTGTTCTGATTGGGTGCTTTCTGTTGTCCTGTCTTCTTGGTCTCTAATTCTTTCCTCTAAATTATCTAGTCTGCTTTGAACAGCCTTTAGATCATTTCTCATCTCAGTCAGTGAGTTTACCAATTCTACTTGGCACTTCTTTATAGCTTCAATTTCATTTTTCACATATTTTGTATCTCTAAACACTATCGCTTTTAGTTCCTTCAGTACTTTGATCACTCTTTTTTTGAAATCTTGATCTAGTAGGCTATCAATGTCTATTTCATTGATTATTCTTTCAGGGGATTTCTCTTGTTGTTTTAATTGAGGATGGTTTCTCTGCTTCTTCATCTTGCTCATATCTCTCTGGCACTGTGGTTTATGGAGTATCAGTTATCTATTGTGGCCCTTAAGGAGTTTATTTATTTATCTATCTAATGCCTATGTAGGAATAACACTTAAAATAGAGAGAGAAAGATAATTTAAAAGAAGGGGGAAAAAAGGTTTGAAAACAATGTATAATGAATAATAGAAGAGCAATTTGAAGCAGAATAGCAATCGGGTTGAGACGTCTTTTAAAAACGTTTAAAAAAGGAGAAAAGAGGGGAAAAATGCATTTGAAACCTGAGTATAATCAATAACAGGACATGAAAACCAAGAGAAATAAAAATGAAATGACATGGATTTTTTAAAATAATAATAATAAAAATATTGTTTAAAAATTTAAAAGGGATTAAAACTGGGAGTATATATAATTGTTTAAGAAGTAAAAAATTGAAGGAGTAATAGAAAATAGAACAGGTAAGAACAGATTTTTTTAAAAAAGGAGGGGTGTTCTCCTGGAGACTGTGTGCTTTTAATGTGAAGTCTTTCTGTCTTCACCATGTTTTGGAAGCTCAGCTTGCTTTTTCCAGGGGCCCTCCATTGGTGCGTTCATCTGTGCTGCTCCCAGTGCCTGTCGGCAAGCAGAACGCATCCCCTCCCAACACTGGGTCAGGTGCAGCTCTCCTTTGCTGTGGGTGGGCGGGTCACTGCCCCTCCCGATTTTGCAGTCAGATGTTGCAGACTGGCCAGGTAGGAGGGCAGGTCACGTCCCCTCCCAGCACCTTGGTCAGGGGCTGTGTTCCTGGCGGGAAGGCAGGGGGCCGCCTGCCTTCTCCTGGCACTGGTCGCTCCGCAACTCTGTGCCACTGTGCGCTCCGTAGGCGGGCTTGGGGAAGACCAAGAAACAGCCCCATCCCTGCTCTGGGCCAAAACCCAGCTCCTTGTTTGTCCTAGGGGAGGAAGTTCTCTGACAGATCAGGACAGAAGGATCCTATCTGCCTCAGGGTGTAGACATGTCTCCATCTGGCCTTTGAGGCTGCTAAGTCTTTAGGTGGGGATGCAGGTTTTGCCCCCGACCCCTGCCCCCGCCTGGGTGCTTAGCCCAGGAGGCTATGTCAGCTGTGCCTGAGCCCTGCTTCTCTTCACCCAAAAACTTTCTGTGGGTTTTCAGAGATGGGGTATGCACCCTTCCCCCCAGGGTACATCAGCCATGTTGTTTTATGGAGGGCCCAGGTTGTTCTGCCCTGTGCACCCACACCAATGGCGCACAGCTCCCTGCAGTCACCCAGGGCTGCCTCAGTGCAGCTGTTCCTGTCCTCCGCTCAGCTCAGGCAGCCTGGTCCAGCCCTCAGCTGCTGGCCTGCGTGTCAGTCTGGGTGTCACGGCAACCCTCTGTGCCTGTTTAACTTAGTTCTGTCGGTCAAGGGCTGCTCTGTACAGATCTGAGCCTCGGAGTTTTCCCCTCTGTCCCACTGGCTTCTAGGATGGAGAGGGGAGACCCAGCGTATAAGTGCCAGTCCTTCTTTGCTGCTCCCTCCCCATGGGACCCATCCCGCACTGTTTTGCCTTTTCTTCTTTCTTTTTTCCTTTTCTCCTATCAGATTTTTGGCATCTCTGTCTTTTGAAGAGGACAATGTTCTGTCAGAGTTCTGCAGGTGCTCTGGTTGGCTGAGTGGGTCGATGGATGTGAGTCTTGGTGTATTTGTGGGAAAGGATGAACTACAAGCATCCTTCTACTCCACCATCTTGGCCTCCTCTAGGGAAACTTATATATTAGTGTAGGGACTTGTTTACAAGCAAAATTCCAAGATACCAGCCAAGAGCTAATCTTGTAAGCTGACTTTTCTAAGCATAAGAGTCTTGGGTCCATGTTAACTCTTTTATGCATAGGAAGCCTGCTGGTACAGGATAGAAGAAAAAGGAAGAAAGCAAAATTCTGCAAAAGGAAAATGGCAAAAGACGCCAGACTAATACTTCATTCCAGTTTGTGGAAGAGACGTAGTTTTTCACCTTTTCAAAACTAACTCCATCTACCATTGAGGCACTTAACTTATCACCTTCATGTACTTCACATTATGTGATGGATACTCACTATATCAGGTGTCAGAAGATGAGCTTCAGCTTGCCACAGTCTTTGTGATCTTGGAAAATAAGATTTCTAAGAGCCCTTATAGATCGTTTCTATGACTTTATTCAACTTGTGCATCTCTTCATAACTGAATCTTCAATATCTCCGTCTTTTACTAGATATTTTATCCAACACATAGATCCATTCTTCCATTTAAAAAATCTTAATCAGTTAATTATTTTTTTCCCTTCCCAGTGCCACTTTTCTGTCTCAGAGCTTCTCCCTTAGATCATTGCAATAGTTTCCCAAACTGTTTTTCCTGCTTCCAGTCTCTCACAGATCTAATTTATCCTACAACTTCTGCCAGTTTAAGATTCCTAAAATAGAATTTATTCATATTTCTTGCACAACAAAAGGCCTTCAATGGTACTTCCAGGGCCAACAGATTTCAACACAGTTCCCGAGTCTATTACTCCACAATATAGCCACAACTTCCCTGATCCTTTCTTGTCTTTCACTATTCTCCAATAGTAATGCAAATTTTATTCAAACCACTTGCCAAACGTTGTTTTCCATCCTTGGGGATACTGCCTTCCACTTGGAAGTTCCATTTCTCCATTTCTATCAGTCAAATATTTTACTTATTATTGTATGGCCATCTCAACTTTGGAAGGGCAATATTCTTCCACAAAGGCAATTCTCCAGATGTAGATGTAAGTTTTTTATTCTTCAAATACTTTCTTATCCCTACAAGGACACCACATACACATTACATCATGCAAAAAATTCTACTTGTATAAGAGTCATGTGTATTCTTGTTTTAGTATCCCAACTATAAGCTGCAGAAGAGCAGGAATCATGTCTTACTGTCTTTATAGTCCTGTTGCATGCAGCATAGTGCTTGGAATGTAGTAGGCACTCACTGAATAGTGGCTTATTTGAAATGAAGTTGCTGAAAGTGCCATGTAAGCTGTACTTCCAGTGCAGCACCAAAATAAATAAATAAATAAATAAGTAAATAAATAAATAAATAATAAAAGGCTAATGTTGGAAAACCTCAGGGGAAAAAGTAGATCTATCTCTGATCTATCAAATACAACACTGATTTAATTCTATCTCATATGGAATCTGGAATCAGGAACTTAGGACTCAAAAGGGACTCTAGAGATCTTTGAGTATGTCAATGAAAATAATAATCAATAATAAGAATAGAAAAGAATTTTATGTGAGCAAAACTGAGGACTAGCCTTGAAGCCTACTTCCCAGATTACTCTTAGAAATTGCTCTGGAGAAGCAGGGTTTTCATCAGAGTTTTATATCTTGTCAGAGCAAAGAATGTTAAATAAGTCAGGGATACCTTTCTTCAACGTTTCAAAAAACAAAAAACAGAAAAGCACAGACTGGCATGTACATGTATAGCGTGTACAATATGGCATTGGCATCTGGGAAGGAGTCATCATCAAAGGAGGACCAGCACTGGCATTCCAGGAAGAGGGGCATTTAATCTTTATTTTTAACATGGACATTCTTTACTTCTGGTCAATGTGCCCTCTTCTTTAATAATTAAAGCAGATTTACAATGTATGTTTGATAGGCCATAAACAGGCTATTTTAATTAGCATAAAACTCAAGTTAACTCATGTATAAGCCAGAATGACTTCTCCATACCTCAATATGTGAAAATTTCTTTTATCAAGTATCATTCTTCCTTTAATAGATAAGGAAATTGAGGCCAAGAAATATCATATCCAAAGTCACACTGTGAGTTTGTGGAGGACCTGGCTTGTGAACTCAAGGGTCCTGAGTCCCTGGCCATGGTTTTATTTGCAGGCACTACTATTATACATGGTTCCCTGCTGAGGCAGGGTAGGAGGCAAGCTTTATAACAGAAATTTGCCACTGTTACCAAGGCATAACTTGCAATGGAAGGTAGGGACAGGCTTTCTGAACATACCTCTTGCAACTGAGATTCTTTCTTTTTAGAAGACAGATGTAAGTGCCGATCCAGCAAGGAATAAAATCTCTCGCCATCTTTTTCAAATTTCTTTTTCCGCTCCTAGATGTGGGAGAGAAGGCACAGTTTTAGATGTCTACAGTTTTAATTCAGTCTGCTCAGAAATGAGAATGAACCACACAGTGTCAGGTTTCATGTAGCCAATCGCTCTAGTTCCTGAGGGGGAAAAAAGGAAGAGGGAATTTGCTTTTGCATTGGTCTCAGCAGATTCGACTTCCTCAAATATAACCTCGAAAAATTCCACCTACACAAAGGGCAGTTCCTATTGGTACAGCTAAAGGCTCTGGGAGCTGCTGCTCAGAGAATAGCACTTACAATGCATCTATATTCTGGTTACTTTTTCACAAGCATTAACTACTTTTTTTTTTTTTTTAAGGAAGAAGGAACACAATAGTGAACAGTACTATGCATTTTAAAGGTTAATCTACAAAGCATTTAGACAGCTTAATAATGAGTAAAACATTTCCAAGGCAACTGGAACCTAAGACTGCCTCTGTGAATGATGAGTTATTTGATATTGTTTAGGAATTTCTGTACTGCATATTAAAAAATGATGTTAAAGATGAGGAAAAAAATCCTGGAAGGTTTAGCTCAAAATCAAGAGTTGAAAAGCTTTATGAGAGATTGAGAACTCAGCTATTACTCTCCTCAAGTCTGAAATTTGATGAAGCTTTATGCCTCTCAGCAAAAGTAGAAATCACAAAGCCTCCAAAGAATCACCTTTAACATAGCTAGTTTGTCACTGGCTAAAGCTGACATTCTGCAATCGTCTCAGCACCATATTGGGGAATCCAGGTAAAAAGGCTTGTGTTGTTACATAGGAAATCCAAACTCACTGAGCACCTACAGCATGCCAAGTATTAGAAGAGGCACAGTAGGGGACACAGATTAAAAACAAATCACCCATAGTTTATTTCTAGAGGCAATCTGTTGCTGGGTAGGAAGCCAGGACAGAGTTCAGCAACCTCTAATCTGTAATGAATGCACTTTTTACAGGAGGGAAATAAGTAATAGAGGAAGCTACCATTAACTGAGGCCTCCATCAGGCCAGGACAGCATGCTAGGTTCTTAAAATCCCTGTCTCATTTAGTCTTCACAATCCTAAGAAGTAGATATTTTAAAGGAAATTAAGTTCAAAAAAAGTAAACTAAATTATCCAAGGTGACATAATAAAGGTTTGATTTATTCCACATAGTCAAATAGAGCCCAGGTGGTCATGAAAGGAATTATACT
Source organism: Camelus ferus (assembly GCF_009834535.1). Classification (NCBI taxonomy): domain Eukaryota; kingdom Metazoa; phylum Chordata; class Mammalia; order Artiodactyla; family Camelidae; genus Camelus; species Camelus ferus. The sequence continues at coordinate 7,176,659 of NC_045732.1, forward strand.
CAGGAGGCTTATAAATAATCAGAGATTCTTATGTACAGCCTTAGCCCCAACTCAGATACCAGAACACAGGAGACAGAGATTTTTACACAAAAGATAGGTAGGGAAAACTGTTCCTCCAGGTGCTAAATCTATGTAAAGTAGCAACGGTTTGAAGAAAACATGGGAGTCAGAAGTCAGTGACATCTCTAGGAATACATGATGTTCTGTCAGTTACTTTCTCCTCTACTTCTGTTAGAGCAGGCAGATAGCTAGATATGAGCAGAGAAAAAGGGATGCAGATCAAATGGCAGAAATTGGTCAGACAGGAGGGTCACAGGCCAAATGCAGGAAACCATACATCATGTAAACACCAGGAGTTCCTGGGCAGAGAAACAAAAGCAGGAATCTCTGGGCTGATAAGTGGTCACACCTTTGGGGGTGATAAGTGGCCCAGAGACCAACATAGAAAAGGTGAGAAAAGGCAGGGATTTCCAGTGTCCTAATGTAACCTTTTGCTAATTATGCCCTCATTACAATAAAATTGGCTTTGCAAATTAGAAGTAACCATCATGTACTGACACCATGACACTTCCTATCCAGACTAAATAAGTACAAAAATCACTCCTCCCTTTGGGAAGGTGGAGTTAGGACAAAAATCAGGGAATACAACCCCAGACCCTTCCCTCCCTAATGAATATTCTGCCCATTCTTTTTTACACCCTATGTAACCAACTTGCCAAAGAAACTCTGGGCAGCTGCTCACATGAGCTTGCACACTCTCCCCTTGAGAGTGTACTGTCCATCCTTTAATAAATTCTCATTTTACTTCCTTAACCACTACGTCTTGTCTCTGAATTCTTTCTGGGATGGGACAAGAACCTGGAACATTGGATACATCCACCGGCAACACTTCCATTTTTAAAGTAAAAACCATGGGAATTCATGTATTGTTAAAATTCACCCTTTTAAAGTGGAAAATTCAGTGGTTTTTAGTATATTCATGAAGTAGTGAACCCAGGACTGGTATCTAATTCCAGAATATTTCCATCACCTCAAAACAAAAATCAAAATTTTTTAAATTTTTTTTAATTTAAAAAGAAACCCCATATCTATTAACAGTCATTCCTCATTCCCCACCATCCCCTCAATAACCACAAGTTACTTTCTGTCTCTATGACTTTGTCTATTCTAGACATTTCATAAAACTGGAATCACATAATATGGCCTTTAGTGACTATCTTCTTATACTTGGAATAATGTTTTTAAGGTTCATCCATGTTGTAACATGTATCAGTACTTCATTCCTTTTAATGGCCAGATAATATTTGGTGGTATGGATACATCACATTTTCTTTATGAATTCATCAAGTGATAGGCATGTGGATTATTTCCATTTAGGGACTGTCGTATATAATATTGCTATGAATATTCATGTACAAGACTTTATATGGTTGTGTTTTCAATTATTTTGAGCATATATATAGGACTGGAATTATTGGGTCATATGGGCAATTCTGAATTTAACTTTTTGAGGAATCACCAAATTGTTTTCCAAAATGGGTGTATCACTTTACATTCCCTACAGCAATGAATGAGAGTTCCAATTTCTCCACATACTCACCAACATTTCATTTTTGGACAACAGTCAACCCAATGGGTGTGAAGTTGCATTTACTGTGGTTTGATGTATATTTGCTTAATGACTAATGACGATTCCTATATTTGTTGATGCTTTGTATATACAGTTGACCCTTGAACAACATGGGGGTTAAAGACACTGAACCTCTGTGTAGTCAAAAATCTACATGTAACTTATATTCCACCTTCCGTATACACAGGTCCTCCACATCCATGGTTCTACATCTGCAGATTCAACCTATCATTAATTGTGTAGTACTATAATGTTAACTATTGAAAAAAATATCCACATGTAAGTGGCCCCTTGCAGTTCAAACCAATGGTGTTCAGGGGTCAACTGTCTATGTTTTGGAGAAATGTTTATTAAACTCTTTTGCAAATTTTTAAATTGGATTTTATTTCTGTATTTCTGAGTTACAAGAATTCATTACATACTCTGAATACCAGATGTGCAAGTAAGTTATACCATTCTTTGTGCTGTCCTGGCATTTTCTTGGTAGTGTCCTTTGAAGCATAAACATTTTTAATTATGTGAAGTCTAACTGGCCTAATTTTTCCTTTGGTTTCTTGTTTTTGGTGTCATATCTTAGAAAGTGTTGCCTGATCCAAGGTCATGAAGATCTATATCTACATGTTCTTCTAAGAGTTTTATAATTTTCAGTTTTAATCTTTTTAACATGGTGTGATGTAGGGTTCCAACTTCATTGTTTTCCATGGGGATCCAGTAGTCCTAGCATCATCTGTTTAAAAGACCAATCTTTCCCACTGAATTGTTTCAGCATTTTCATAAATTGTCAATTAGCCATATATGTATAAGCTTATTTCCAGGCTCTCAGTTCTATTCTACTTATCTATAAGTCTATCTTTATGTCAGCACCACAGTGTTGATTACTATAGGTTTATGGTAAGTGTTGAAATTAAAAATTATGAATCTTTTTCAAGATTTATTTTCACATTTCTTTCTATGTAGATTTTAGGGTCACTGTAACAATTTGTGTAAAATGGCCAGCAGATATTTTGCTAGAGATTTGTACTGAATCTATAGATCTATTTTATGTTACCATCTTAACAGTATTAAGTCTTCAACTTCATAAATGTGGAATCTCTTTCTATTTATTTAGGTCCTACTTCCTTCCTTACAATGATGTCTTGTACTATTTACTGTACAAGTCTTGTACTTAATTTGATAAATTTATGCTTTGGTACTTTAATTTTTTTATACTATTGTAAATGGGATTGCTTTCTTAATTTAATTTTCAGGTTGTTCATTAATAGTGTATTGAAACATAATGTATTTTTGTATATTGATCTTTCTGCAACCTTGTTGAACTCCTTTACTAGTTCTAATTGTGTGTGGGGGTGTATTCCCTGGGATTTTCTAGATACAAGATAAAGTCATCTACGAATAGAGATAGTATTACTTCTTCAGACAGAGAATGACAAAAATTGTATAATAACACATATATGTGGAATGTAAAAACTAAAACAAACTACTGACTATAACAAAAAGGAGAGAGATCAGCCAAGATGGCAGAGTAGAAAGACCCTCATAGCTCACCCTCTCCCACAAATACACCAAATCTCACATCCATGGACCCACCCAGCCAACCAGAATACCTGCTGAACTCCGACAGAACATCACCCTCTTCAAAAGACAAAGACGCCACGAATCTTATAGGAGAAAAGGAAAAAAAAAAAAGAAAAAAAGAAAAACAGTGTGGGAGTGGTCCCACAGGGAGGGAGCAGCAAAGGAGGAATAGCACACTTTCCCTGGGTCTATGCCTCTCCAACGGAGAGGTTAGCAGGATGGAGGGGGAATCTCTGAGGCTTGGATCTATATGGAGCAGCCCTTGACCAACAGAATTAAATGGGCATAGAGGGTCTCCACAGCCCCCAGCCCTAGAGGCAAAGCAGCAGGTGGTGGACAGGACAGACTGCCCAAGCTGGGCAGAGGACTGGGGCAGCTGCACAGAGGCAACCTCAGGGGACTGCAGGGTACTGTGTGCCATGGATGAGAGGGTACACAGGGCAAAACAACCTAGGCCCTCCGTAAAACAATATGGCTGATGTGCCCTAAATGGAAGAGCGCCATACTTCCTATCTCTGAAAACCAGCCAAAGGTTTTCAGGAGAAGAGAAGTGGGGCTCAGCCACAGCCTCCATATCCTCTGGTGCTTAGCACCCAGGTAGGGGTGGGGTCGAAACCTGAATCCGTAACTAAGGGCTTAGCAGCCACAAAGGTGAGATGGAGACTTGTTTACAGCTGGAGGCAGAAAGGATCTTCTACCCTGGTACCTCTGAGAACTCACGCCTCCAAGACAAACAAGGAGCTGAGTTCTGGCACGGATCAGGGGTGGGGCTGTTCTGCCAATTTCCCCAAGCCCGCCTACATAGTGCTGACCTGAGGCGGAGCAGGCAGCTGCACAGAGCAGGGGAGTGAACTGCACAGAAGAGGGCAGGTGGCCACCTGACTTCCTGGCAGGACCACAGAACATGACTGTGGTGCTGGAAGGAGAAGCGACCACTCGCCTACCTTACCTGAGCACAGCATCTGACCATGGCATCAGGAGGGGGAATGACCTGCCTGCCAACCCTGTAAGAGCACAGCAACTGACTGCAGTGTTGGGAGTGCAGGCAACCGGTCCACCTGCCTTGTGTGAGTGCAACATCTGACCACAGCAACAGAAGGGGGAGTGACACACCACATATCATGCTGTTGGGAGGGGTCATGAAATGCCCACCTACAGTGCACAACAACGGCATCGGGAGGGGATGTAACCCATCTGCCCAACGCGTAAGAGCACAGCACCTGACCACAATGGGAGGGGGCGTGATCTGCTTGCTGAACTGCACTGGGAGGAGCACAGACCAAAGAAGCCAATGGAGGGCCTCTGGAAGAAGCAAGCAGAGTTCATGTAGCAGGGCAATGACAGAAAGACCTTTCAGTAAAATCAGTAGAAACACACAGTCTCCACAAGAACACATCCTCCTTTTTTTCTTTATGTTTTTCTTTTTTTATGTGTTATATTTTCTATTACCTTTTTAATTTTTATATTTAAACAATGAATATGTCTCCAGTTTTAATCCCTTTAAAATTTGTTTTAAATATTTTATTACTATTTTTTAAATCCACCTCATTTCATTTTTATTTCTCTTGGTTTTGATCTCCTGTTATTGATTACACTCAGGCTTCAAATTTTTTTTTGTTATTTCTTCCTTTTTTAAAGGTTTTTAAAATATGTCTCAACTCGATTGCTATTTTGCTACAACTTCTTCTTCTGTTACTGATTATACACTGTTTTCAAAACTTTTTTTCTCTCCCTTCTTTTAAAATTCTCTCTTTTTTAAGTTTATTCCTGCATATGCCTTAGATAGATAAATAAATAAACTCCTTAAGGACCACAATAGATAACTGATATTCCATAAGCCACGGTGCCAGAGAGATGAGCAAGAGGAAGAAGCAGAGGAACCACTCCCAAATGAAAGAAAAAGAGAGAGTCCCTGAAAGAATGATCAATGAAATAAACATTGATGGCCTACTAGATCAAGATTTCAAAAAAGGAGTGATCAAAGTACTGAAGGAACTAAAAGAGATAGTATTTAGAGATATAAAATATGTCAAAAATGAAACTGAAGCTATAAAGAAGAGCCAAGAAACATCAGTAAACTCATTTGCTGAGATGAGAGCTGATCTAAGTCTGCAGACAGCAGGCTAGATAATGCAGAGGAATGAATAAGTGACCTAGAAGACAGGACAATAGAAAGGACTCGATCAGAACAGCTGGGAGAAAAACAAATAAAAGCCAATGAAAACAATATAAGGGACTTATGGGATAATATAAAGCATGCCAATCTATGCATGACAGGGGTCCCAGAAGGGGAAGAAAGAACAAAGGGGATTGAAAAGTTATTTGAAGAAATCATGACTGAAAACTTCCCAAACCTAAAGAAGGAATCAGATATCCAAGTACAGGAAGCTCAGAGGGTCTCAAACAGGAAGAACCCAAACAGACCCACACCAAGACCTATTTTAATCAAGATGGATGGCCAGGATCAGAATAAAGTAATGATCTTAAAGGCAGCAAGAGAAAAACAAAGAGTGAGTTACAAGGGGACACCCATAAGGATTTCAGCTGATTTCTCTACATAAACTTTACAGGCCAGAAAGGAGTGGCAAGATATATTCAAAGTCCTGTATGAAAAAATGATGCAGCCTAGGATACTTTATCCAGCAAAGCTATCCTTTAAAATAGAAGGAGAGATAAAGAACTTCACAGATAAGCAAAAAGTAGAAGAGTTTAGCAACACTAATCCCATGCTAACAAATATTGAAAGGTCCACGCTAAATAGAAAAGAACCAGGATGCTACAGAAATGAGAAACTCACAACTGGAAAGGTGATAACTCATGAATCACAAGTAAAATAAACACAAAATTGTAAAAAAGACATCTAAATCATTAAGAGTTGGAGAGGGAAGCAAGAAAATATAGAGCATTTTTTTCTTTCTTTTTAAAATTTTTTGTTCTTGGTAGGATGCATTTGAGCTTATATTACTATCTGTTTACTACAAACAGCTATAGTAATGGGCTAATAGACTTACAAAACAGGGTAACCACAAGACAGAAACTTATGAGTCACAAAAACTAAATAAAATCCAAGATGATACAAAGGAAAATCATCAAACCACAAAAGGGCCAAGAAAGGAACAAAGAGGAAATATCAAATCAACTGAAAAATAAGATCAAAATGGCAATAGACACATCTATCATTAATACAGTAAATGTTAGTGGACTAAATGCTCCAAATAAAAGACATAGAGTGGCAGACTGGATAATAAAGCAAGAACCTTCAATATGCTGCATACAAGAGACCCACTTTTGCGAGAAGGACACACATAGACTGAGAGTGAAAGAATGGAAAAGGATATTCCATGCAAATAGAAAAGCCAAAAAAGCAGTTGTAGCAATACTGATGTCAGACAAAATCGACTTTAAAACAAAGGCCATAAAGAAAGATAAAGGACATTTTATAATGATTAAAGGAGTAATACAAGATGAGGATATTACACACATTAAAATATGCATGCCCAATATAGGAGCATCTAAATACAATAAAACAATTGCTAACAGAGATAAAGGGGGATATTGATGGGAATACAATCATACTTGGAGATTTTAACACTGCATTAACATCACTAGACAGATCTTCCAGACAGAAAATAAATAAGACAACAGAGAAATTAAATAATACAATAAAAAAATTAGATTTGGTGGATATTTTCTGAGCATTACACCCCCCAAAGATAGGATATACATTCTTTTCAAGTGCACGTGGAGCATTTCCTAGGGTTGATCATTTACTTGGGCACAAAAGAAGTCTCAACAATTTTAAGAAGATAGAAATTATCTCAAGCATCTTCACTGACCACAATGCCATGAAACTAGAAATCAACAACAGAGAAACAAAGGAGAAAAAAAGGAAAGTATGGAGATTAAACAACATGCTACTAAAAAACCAATGCTCCAATGATGAAATCAAAGTTGAAATGAAAAAATACCTCAAGACAAATGAAAATGAAAACACAACCACACAAAATTTATGCAATGCAGCAAACACAGTGCTAAGAGGGAAGTTTATAGTGATACAGGCCTTCCTCAAAAAAGAAGAACAATCTCAAGTAAACAATCTAACCTCCCAGCCAAGACATGGAAACAGCCTAAATGTCCATCAACAGATGACTGGATAAAGAAGTGGTTGTATATTTATACAATGGAATACTATTCAGCCATAAAGCCCGACAACATAACATCATTTGCAGCAACATGACTGGCCCTGGAGAATGTCATTATAAGTGAAGTGAGCCAGAAAGAGAAAGAAAAATACCATATGAGATGGCTCATATATGGAATCTAAAAAAAAAAAAAAGGAAAAGAAAAGAAAGAGCATAGATACAAAAGAGAAACAGACTTATAGATACAGAATACAAACTTGCGGTTGCCAAGGTGGAAAGGGGTGGGAAGGGACTGACCAGGAGTTTGAAATTTGTAGATACTGACAGGCATATGTAGAATAGATAAACAATATTATACTGTATACCACAGGGAAATATATAGAAGATCTTGTGGTAACTCACAGCAAAAAAGAAAGTTACAATGAATATATGTATGATCATGCATAACTGAAAAATTGTGCTCTACATTGGACATTGACACAACATTGTAAACTGACTGTAACTGAATAAAAAAAGTTAAGAAAAAGAAAAGAAGGTTAATTATATGGAAAAGCGATATATTTAATCTGTGTTGCCACTGACAATGCAATTCATTTTAGAAATAAACTAGATGTGAAATGGTAAAAAAAATAAAATAAAAAATAAAGGAAACAGACTCACATATATAGAGAAGAAACTAGTGCTTACCAGTGGGAAGAAAGAAAGGGGCAGAGGCAATATAGAGGTAGGCAATTAAAATGTACAAAATATTGTGTATAAAATAAGCTACATTTATATATTATGCAACACTGGGAATATAGCCAATTTTATAACTATAAATGTAGCATAACTTTTAAAAATTTTGATTCACTATATTGTGTACCTATATAATGTTGTACATCAACTATAATTCAATTAAAAATGAAGAACTTTCATTACAGGGTCAATGTGTCTCCAAGTCCCAAATGTGACAGAGATTCTAATCAAGATTCAACTTCTATCCTCAGGTCAAAGTGCTGCTCTAAGATAATTTTCGACCTGACAGGTAAGGGAAAGAACT